>NW_016825878.1:214455-226108 GCF_001698545.2 Rhinopithecus bieti | reverse complement strand
GAATATTACAATTTTAAGGATCATATAATTTCCATGTCTTTGAACTATCATAAAAGATAGAGCAGTTTTGCTATTTGGTTGGTTTTCTTTGTGAACAATGATGCGACTTGACAAAGGTGTTCTCTTTTGATGCAAAGATATTGAGCTATACATAATTTCACTTATAAACACAAAACAAAATACCTAACTAAAACCCTAGCAAATCATATACAGCTATGCATTAAAAATAGTATAATCAAATGGGACTTATTAAGAGTATAGTTAATATAGTGTTGTGCTTGTATAAGCACAATGACCTCAAATGGTGACGCAGAAACAAATCCAAAAATATACAATAATTTGTTATACAATAAAGGTGATAAAGGAAATCAGTGAGAGGGATTGGTATAGGAGTTATTCAAGGAATACTGCATACTATTGGTTAACTATTTGGTAATATGTAAATTTTGATCCTTATTTTATGATTTATGTCAAAAGCAGATGAAAGAGCTTAATGACAAAATAGAGAATAAGAGAAGGATAAGGAGCGAGCAAGACTGGATGGATGGATGGATGGATGGATGGATGGATGGATGGAGAGATTGGGAGAGAAGAGGGGGAGAGAAATAAACCAGAGGAAAGAGGGAAAAAGAAGGATAAATATAGAGAACATAGAAATAATTAACGGTAGCATGGGCAGATTATCTCCTTGAGGGATAGGAAAGGACTTTCTAAACAAAAAAGCAATAGTGAAAAGCAAAGAGAAAAATATTAATTGGTTCAACTCTATAAACATAAAATATTTTGTACATACAAACACATGAGTAACAGAATTCAGTGTTAAGCAAGAAACTCTTTTTGAAAGGTGCCACAAATAAGAAACTGGGTTAATATTCTTGATGTATAGAAATATACTCAAATGGAAAACTAGGCAAATCAAAGAAATACAGTTGATAAAAGTAATAGGAGAATACTCTTTTTACAGCTTTTGAACTAAGCATAAAAAACTATGATTTAGGCAAGAATGTCCTAGAACTGAAATATGAAACCCAGAATAAGAAACAATTACGTATCACAAGATTTACAAAAAGTTTGCAAATTAAAAAAAGACATTATAAATATTTTAGAGTGAAATTATATTTAATGTTTATTTTAGTTAATTCTTAGATAAAATAAAATCTCAGATGAAAATTTGATTAAGCTCATAGATTTTAAATTATAATACACAATACATATGCATTTCTAAATTGTTACATAATTCTCCTGTAAGACATAACTGATATAAAAAAGCCCAAATCATCCTCTAGGTTAATTGACTTGAGACTCAGCCAAAACACAAAGGCAGGAAGGAGAAGAGGGCCCCAGTTCAGAGCACAGCCCTCTGGTTGTCATTCTCTATTCACCTTGCTATTGCTAAGTTATCCTAAGCTGGTAATTTAATATCTGCAAACTCATGTTTTTTCATCTGAAAAATGGGTAAATATGGTTCTTGAGAGAGTCAAATTATATAATTCATGTAGAACGCTTGGTATGGTTCCTGATACTTAGTAAGTACCCAATACATGTTTGTTGTTATTATTCTAAACATACTGAGCACAATTCATCAGGAAATATAACATGGCCCTACTTTCTGAATAGTTACTGAAAGGTGGTGATGTGAAATCAGCCAACAGACTTTGAGACACAATTTTGGTGGTGTCTTAACCTTGGTTGAGTCATGTTACCTCTGTAATCAATTTAGTTTCCTTCCCTTTAAAATGAGGATACAACCTGCCTAGCCTACCACCTAGAATGTGTGAGAGTGCTTTGTAAACAGTAAAAGGCAGTGTCAGTGGAATTTAATATTATTAATATGTCCCAGCTATTGCTAGTGACCCTCTTTTTTTTTGGTATTACTATTACTGGCATGATTTCCTACGCTATGAAAGAAACTCACACAGCAATCCCAGAAAACATTCATTCAGCATCTCCATAGAGCGGGATCTAGTATAAGGGGTAACAGGGCTTGGGAAGAGATGTGAGATAGAAACTCTGGGAGAAAGATTGATCCACTGGCAGTATTGATGACTGATAGAGAAGAAAGAGATGGATTTGGGAAGATCAGTCTGGAAGATTTTGTGATAGCACAGGTAAGATGTAATGAGGACCTGCTGTAGGATGGTGACAAAGGCACAGGAGATGAGGGAAGTGGTTGAAACCATTGTGTCATAGTCTGAGCATGGGATTTGATTGGTGAGGGTTTTGTTCAGTATCAATGGTGGCTTCTGGAGCTCAGCATATCCCCATCTAGTGATTTCTCCTCACCTTCAAATCCTGGGGCAGAGATGATTGATAGTGATGATGATCATGATGGTACTATATAATATTTATGGAGTATGTACTATGTGCCAGGTACAAACATGACTTACATTAGATCCTCAGAACAATGTGATAAAGCAAGTGCTATAATTACCTCTATTTTACAAATAAATAAATAGAGGCAGAAAAATGTTCAACATACCCATGAATATACAGCTAGTAAGTAGTAGATTTGGGATTCAAAGCCTGGGTAATGTGTCTCTAGAGTTCACACTCTTAGCCACTGTTCCATAGCATTAGTCATGATGATGGTGTCAAGAATAAATATGGGCTTCCTCTCTGACACTCTGTGTAAAAGGCCATGCATGAACTCTCCACTTGATCAATAGAGTGAAGGCAGCTCAATCACATGTGCTCTTTTAGGAAGGCCTCCACACTTATATTAAGGTATTAAACCAGGCCAATGCTCCTGACTGCAGCTATAATTCCTCTGAGTGTATGTCCACATTCAGGGCATGGAGCATTCAGGGGTGGAAATGGGTCTTGCAGAAAAGCACATTCTTATTCCCTGAAGCTCTCTGCCTGCTTCTCCTAAAAGGCTGGGAACCTTTTAGGTCTCACTCATTTACTATCCATAAGGAAGCCTACCAGTACCATGACCCAGTATTATGACATCCTTAGATCAAGGCACTTACCTCCATGACTATGCAGAGAAGCTTCCAGGCCACTAGTTTGCTCACATGGGGCACTGGAGCATAATATGCAACTTATCACTATTTGCAGTCATATCCTTGTACATGCATTGTTTCTTTAAATTTTCCCTTAATTAAGAAATTGAGTTTTGGCTATACCACTCTCTTGGGCAGGTTAATGAATATCTGTGAGCCTTAGTTTCCTCATGTATAAAAATGAGGATAATAGTTGTGGGACTTAAATGAGATAGTCCATGTAACACAGTACTTACCAAAGTGCTTGACCCATATACTAAGTGGCCAATAGATGTTAGCTGTTGTATCATTTTCTTCATTTTCAACAACCTAAACCTATGTAGAAGCTATCTACAGCACTGAAACATAACATGAAAAAAATAGTAACTATAAAGATTTTCCCAAAGAGCTATCTCATGTAATGAAAATGCGAAGAAAAGTGGGGGTTTTGTTCCCATCTGATTTAATGTACTTTAAAGAATAATTTAGGATCACAGGCTAGTAGGGTGTTAACTAACCTTCTGAACCATAATCTAAATTGCTAGAGACAAATGCTGAAGATTTCCTTTTAAAGGCTTGAGGGAGCTATAATTATTGCGATATTAAATAATTTCCACTTTGCCCATCACCATCATTAACACTTTTGTTTTATTTTTTAGAGGAGAAAGGAGGTTGAAACTTAGGTGGCTCTTTTGGAAGGCTAGGGACTTGGAGAAGGGTGAAAGGGTGGAAAAAGGGTTATAGAAGATTGAATAGACCTTCAACCAACATAGCCTCTCTTAGAATGGCAATGTAAAGAAAAATTTCAGGGCAAAGAACAAAATCATAAAAAGAATTTAAAATGCAGATAATTTAGAGTGGTGTCCCATGGAAATCAAGGTTTAAGTGACTGATGAGAACAGGAAATTAGAGTTGGGGTTAGAACATTTGTACTTGGCTCCTAAAGTATGTGAAAGGTTCTATGTTATGGAGCAGGACAGAGGATCAGAGAGCGCAAGCCACAGCACCTGAGACTGCTTTGCCTTTTGGTGCCAAGTGCTTGCTGAGGGGACTGCTCTGAGTGTTGGGACTGAGGAGAGGTCCAGGTAGGGTGGTCCTGCATAGTTCCTTTGCCCCCCACATCTACCCTGAGGCCATGCAGTCATGTACATATACAGGTGTCATCTCAACTTTTTCATGGCTTTTTCATCAACCTGATAACTCTCTGCCACTTTACAGTTAGTTCCTGAACACTTTCCAACCTTCTCAGGTTTTGGCTCCATTATTCCCGTATGTACTTAAGACTTTTCTTTTCCCTTGGATCTATAACTCCTTTTGGCTACAGACTTCCAGCTCTTAAGGACACACATGCCTGTGTCCATCCTGGCGCCCAGAAGACCTGAAACTTGATGTAAATAATTTGCTGATAGGCTGATAAGGCTTGTTCTGTTCCTAAAAGAAGGACCAGGACAAGTGAAAATTATTAATGTGCCTTAGCCAAGAAGTGCCTGGAGATTGGTAGGAAGGGCATCAAGAAGCTTATGTCAACACACTGTCTTTCTTTACTCACCTGCTTCAAATGAAGCACCCTTTTTCTCACCTACGTACAATTGCTCCAGTTCTTTCTACATCTCTATGGTTAATCATCTGCATAGTTAAGTGACATTAATAATTAAAAATTCAAATGAACAAATCCAAGAAAGTAAAGGCCTTCTAAACTGGGCTGAGAAGTATTTTGAAAAATGAATACAAATGATTTTGCTACTTTTTTTTTTTGTTAATACGTAATACCCTCATCCTGGAATAATTTTTAGCTTCTCAGGGAACACAGACATTGATCGAAGAAAAATATATGCTTGTATGAATCCAAAAGGAACACAAGTTAAATTTGGTAAATGCAGACATTCTTACGAAAAAGGAGCAAGGAAAACAGAAATCAAATGAAAAAATAGCCCTAGATGTGAACATATGAAGAAATGAAAAGAAGCTTCTCTGCTTCCAACTTTTCTTGAAAAGTTTTGGAGTTAAGAGCAAATGAAAAATCCTTAGCTCATTTATGTGACTTGATTACCTTTTCAAATGTAAAACAAAGAAAATCCTTGAGAATAGAGAAGATACTGGGAAATGGAAAGTGTTTTCATGCAGCATTTTCTGTTTTAAAGAGAAACACCCTCAGACTTGAAAAGAAATACATAAGCATGGATCAATAGCTCTGATATTTACCTTGTGGTAAAGATTACAGCAATCCATAATAGCTGATTAGTTGTCTACATGGTATCTTCTATGGTTGCCAGTGCTGAGACAGCTGCATGTAACCCCATGCAGGACCAACTTTTTGGAGGAAGAAAAGGCAAATACCTACCTACATTCTGAAAAATATCCCTGGTCTTGCCCTCTTGAAACAGGACATGGAAATTATTGCACAGTGACAAAAATTTCCCTTGATTTAACCTAATATAAGAAATACAGAAATTGAACTGAAAGGTTAGATGGTCTAATAATACAATTGATCAACACAAACCAATGGGGATATATACAAAGGAGAATGGACTATGACAACCTGAGAAGATTGTTTAATATAATGTCAAAAGCTACAAATATAAAAGACCCAATTTACTTCTCTCTCCAGATGCTGGAAAAGCTTTTTGACAATTAATTGGAAGCTTTTATTTTTGACATTGAAAAGCATGGGCTTGCCACAAGAATTCATTTCATGGGCAGAAACATTATCTGATCATTCGAAGGCCAAAATTAAGGCTAATGTGTATAATTGGACACCATTTCTTCCTTTCTCTCTTTTTCAAAAAGGAAGCAGCCACAGACTGTCCACGTTCTTCTCTATTATTTGGTTCATCAATAGAATCTCTGGCTGGCAGGATGAGGGAATACAAATGGAATACTTAAGGCCCACAGTTTTACTGTGAGTAGATAATGTGGCTCAATTCTGGGTTGCATGTAAACTTGTGAAATCCACTTCTGGGGAGTCAAGTGGGAGGTGAATCTCCTCTCCTAGTGGAGGGGCTATTTGGTTTGTTCAAGTGGTATTTTCCTTTTAGGATCAAATTATTGCTAAGTAAAAATGTGTTTCAGGTGGCTTCTTCTTTGTCATTGGAAGCAGTGTTATATCCCAGTTTTAGCCTATTTCTTCTATTCTTGCCCAATTTTTTCCCAGAGCAAACTCTATGAAACAGAAGAGTATAACTTTCAGTAATAGCCATGCACTTTCTCTAATTTTTTTTCCTAGCAAAATATATAACTAATTCAGATTATTTGATGGGTAAATAAGTAAATGAGAACTATAGGATCTGTAGATTATTACACATAAACATAACATACATAACTTCAACAAATCATAAAGGAGGTATGATAGGGAATTTGCTTTAAAGCTAGTTTTACCTAACAGTGAAAATAGTGGGAGTTGTGGTGCATTGTACAGTTTTTCTTCTCTTTCATTTTTTAAACAGCCTAATTGAGCTGTAATTAACATTTGATGAAATTCTCTAACTTAAATTGTGCAATTTTTTGGGTATATTCATAGAGTTGTGAAACCACCACTGACATCAAGGATTTCAGAATACGTTCATCACCCCAAAAGCAAATATACCCATTAGCAGGCACCCTCTTTTCCTTTCTAACTCTGAAAGTTCCAGGCAATCATTAATCTGCTTTCTGTTGGTAAAATTTTGCCTACTCTATATATTTTGTATAAGTAGAATCATACAACATGTGGCCTTTTGTGTCTGGCTGTTTTCACTTAACATAATGTTTTCAAGATTCTTCTATATTGTAACATAAATGATAACTTCATTTTTTGTGGATGAACAATATTTCATTGTGTGTATATATCACATTTTGTTTATCCATTTATGGGTTGTAGGACATTTGGGTTGTTTTCACCTTTGGGTATTATGAATAATGTGGCTATGAACATTCATGTGCAAGTTTTTATGTGACTATGTTTCTATTTATCTTGAGTATATACGCAGGAGTGAAATTCCTAGGTCATATGGTAACTGTCCAACTGCTTTCCAAACTGGCTGCATCATTTTATATTCCTACAAGCTGTGTATGGGGGTTAAAATTTCCTTAAATCCTCACCAACACTTATTATTTTTCATTTTTATTATCATGATCAATTCTATTTCATTGATTTATATGTCTATCCTTATGCTAGTACCACATTCTCTTGAAGAGTGTAGCTTTGTAATACATTTTGAAATCAGAAAGTGTGAGTCCTTCGACTTTGTTCTTTTCCTTCAAGATTGTTTTGGATGATTCACCTGTATGAATTTTAGGAATAGCTCATCGATTTCTGCAAGGGAGTCAGCTGGGATTTTGATAGGAGATTTATTCCTAAGTATTTTATTCTTTTTGATTCTATTGTACTGGAATTGTTTTCTCAATTTCATTTGAGATTATTGCAAGTGTATAGAAATCCAATCAAGTTTTGTGTGTTGTTTATTTTACAACCTAGCTGAACTCTTATTAGTTCTAGAAGATTTCTAGTGGATTCTTTAGACTTTTCTATAAGCAAGATCATGTCATCTGCAAATAGTGAAAGCTTTACTACTTCCTTTCAATCTAGATGCTTCTTCTCTCCTAACTTTTCTTTTTTTTATTTTTATTTTTATTTTAATTTTTTTGAGATGGAGTCTCGCTCTGTCGCTCAGGCTCGAGTGCAGTGGCGTGATCTCGCCTCACTGCAAGTTCAGCCCCCGGGTTCATGCCATTCTCCCGCCTCAGCCTCCCGAGTAGCTGGGACTACAGGCGCCCGTCACCTCGCCCGGCTAATCTAATTTTGTTTTGTATTTTTAGTAGAGACGGGGTTTCACCGTGTTAGCCAGAATGATCTCGATCTCCTGATGTTGTGATCCGGCTGCCTCCCAAAGTGCTGGGATTACAGGTGTGAGCCACTGCACCCAGCCCTCCCCCGCTAACTTTTCTTGCCTAATTGCCCTAGCTAAAACCTCCAGTGTAATGTTGAATGAAAGTGGTGAGACTAGACATTCTTGTCTTTTTCCTGGCCTTAGGTGGAAAATATTCAGTCATTTATTAAGTATGATGTCATTGGTGTGATTTTTTTGTAGATGCGTTTTATTATGTTGAGGAAGTTCTCTTCTATTCCTTGTTGTTCGTTGAGTGTTTTTTTTTCTCTCTCATAAAAATGTGTCAGATTTGCCAGATGCTTTTTGTGAGTCAATGTAGATAATTATGTGTATTTTATTCTTTGTTCTATTGCCATTCTATATTATATTGATTGATGGTTGGATGCTAAAGCAACCTCACATTCCTGAGATTAATGCCTCTTGGTCATGATTTATCATTCTTTTAATATATTGCTGGATTCAGTTTGCTAGTATTTTGTTGTGGAGTTTTGCATCTATATTCATTAGAGATATTGATCTGTAGTTTTCTTATCTTGTGATGTCCTTGTCTGGTTTTGGAATTTGGGTAATACTAGGCTCACAGAATGAATTGGCAAATACTCTCTAATTTTCTGTTTTGGAAATGTTTGTCAAGAACTGACATTGTTGATTCTTTAAGTAATTGATAGAATTCACCAGTGACGCTGTTTAGGCTAAGGGTTTATGTGTTACAGGTATATTCAAATTTTCTATTTCTACTTAAGTCAGTTTTCCACAGTTGGTGTCTTTCTAGGGATTTTCCCGTTTTATCTAAGTTATTTAATTCTTTGGCATGTAGTCATTCATAGTATTCTTGTACAAACCTTTTAATTTCTGTAAGGTCAGTAGTAATCCCCCACTTCCATCCTGATTTTAGTAATTTAGCTTTTTTGTTTGTCTTGGCCAAACTAAATATTTGTCAATTATTTTGATCTTTTCAAATTATACACTTTCAGTTTATTTGATTTCTGTGTTTTTTCATGTTATTAATTTATGCTCTGATTTTCATTATTTTCTTCTTTCTTCTTGTTTTATGTTTACTTTCTCACCTTTTCTAGTGTCTGAAGTTGGCAGATTAATACGTTAATCTGGAAACTTTCTTAATAATGACAGTTGTAAACTTCGAAGCTCTGCTTTAGCAGCATTCCATAAGTTTTAGTATATTGTGTTTTCATTTTCGTGCATCTCAAAATGTTTTCTAATTTTCCTTTTACTTTCTTTTCTGACCTATTGTTTATTTAGGAGTGTGTTATATGATTTCCACATATTTGCAAGTTTCTCAAATTTCTTTGTTATTGATTTCTAATTTTATTCCATTGTGGCCAGAGAACATACTTAGTATCATTTCCATCCTTTCAAATGTATTGAGACTTGTTTTATGGTCTTGGATATCATCTCTTCTGTTGAATATTCCATGTGCACTTGAGAAGGATGTGTATTCTGCTGCTGTTGGGTGGAGTGTTCTATAGAAACCTTTCAGGTCTTATTGGTTTACATTCTTGCTCAAGTCTTCTATTCCTTTGTTGATCATCTCTGACACGTTTTGCTCATTGTTAAAGTAGAATATTGAAGTCTCCAACACTTATTGTTAAATTATGTATTTCTCCCAATAATTCTGTCGGTTTTTGTTGCATGGATTTTGGAGCTCTGTTTCTAAGTGCATATTTATTTTTGAAATTATGATATCATCCTAATGAATTTACTCTTTTATTATTATACTTCCCTCTTTACCTCTAGCAATATATATTTTTTAAAGTTTATGTTTTCTTAAGTATGGCTCTCCAGCTTTTTTATGGTTGTTGTTTTCATGATATAGCTTTTTGCTTCCTTTTACTTTCATCGGATTTGTACCTTTGAATCTAATATACATCTCCTGCAGTGAGCATATAGATAACTATATCTTGGGTTTTTAAATGTAGTCTGACAATGTTTTCCTTTTGCCTTGATTGTTTCATTCACTCACGTTTAGAATTATTGGATTTGGATAATCCTGAAAGATACAATCCCAAATGCCATAATCCCAAAAGATCAAAATTCTTAAATAGAAAATGGTAAAATTAATAGGGAATGCTCATGTCAGCAAATATTGAATCATAGAAGAATTTCAAAAGGAGCAGCACAACATGGAAAATGAATGTGAACATATTCTCTGAGGAGAGCCAAAACCTAAAAGGAAAAAAGTAGCTGATCCTTATGATGCAAGATTTCAAAATTATCATGAATGCTGGCCAGCTCTTATGGAGTATTTCTGTGCGATTGTCCATAAACTATCTCTGTAATACACTTTTTTGGATGTTGATTTTTTCTTTTTTAAAACTATTTTAAATTGTCAGCATTATTGTTGACAATTCACTATGCCATGTATTTAATTTTTGCATTCTCTCCAATACTGGAGGTATAAATTCTGTAGAGACTTTTGGAGAGTTCTAATTCATTTTGTGCATTTTTTGCAAATTTAGCTCCAAGGAAGTGCATTATCACAAGGTTGACTTTGTAAGCATTGTGTGTAAATGTAAAAATGTTGAAACTTCCTCAATAAATGAAGAGATGTCCTTTGTGTACATGTGTATTTGTGAAAGATAACATTTCTCAAGATCTTGGTTATTTCGGTGATTGCATATGCAGTGGTAAAAATTTGTAGTTTTTGATCAATCTTAACAAAAGACCAGTTGTTCATCACAGTGTTTCATATGACTGCAGTAATAAAGCTGAGTGCACAGCATGGCCAACCATAGTGATACGCAAATGCATTTCCCTTTTGACCTATTTTTTTATGAGTATGATTCATCTGCTTATACCTTTATACCCATGTGACTGTTATTAGTATACCTGAGTGTTTATGCTTGCAAAAATACATATATTATTGACTATTTTATTATGTAAAGTGTCCTATGAAGTGTTGTGTTGTATTTTTATGTTTCTAAAATAAATCCTCTTTTAAGAATGTAAATAAGTATATTTAAAATAATGTTTAAAATTTTTTCCAGAATTATGTTTTTTATAATTTTGACTTTTCAAGATTGTGATTTTGGGGATATTAGACTTGTGGGATTTTGATCTTTTAGAATTTCAATATTAGGGATTATGGCATTGGGGATAGTGTTTTTGGGGATTATGATCGGCTCCCAATGATATTACTGATGTAGTATTTACATATATAATTTTACTTTTAAAAAATACGGTCTCATGTCTTTTTTGCTCTCTTTTATTGCTTTCTTTTGCATTAATTTAATATTTTCTAGTGTAATATCTTAATATTTTGATTCACTATGTACTTATATCATCTTAATTGCAGTGAGATATGGAAATAATGCTTCTATATAGCTCTATTTCCTAGTTCCCCTTTTCATACAATAATTTTCATACATATTTAATGTATATGAGTTACAGATCCAACAATATATTGTTATACTTAGTACTTTATATAATTTTATATCCTTTTAAGAAGGTGTAAGAAAGAAATGCGAGTATATAGTTTGTTATATTACTCTTCTTATTTACCCTTAATGGTTGTCGTCAGTTGCTTCTGTGGAGTTGAGTTACCATCTGGTATCATGTCCTTTCAACAGTACAACTTTGCTCCCACCTACCATTTGTGTACTGTTACTGTGAAATAGATTACATTTCTATATGTTGTAGGCCCAACAATACATTTTATACGTATTATTATATACAATTGCCTTTAAATCATTTCAGAGAAGAAAGGAGAAATATTCATTTATACTGTCATTTAGGATTATGTAATTATGTTTACCAGTGCTTTTTTTTTTTTTTTTTTTTTTTTTT
>NW_016825878.1:210782-214052 GCF_001698545.2 Rhinopithecus bieti | reverse complement strand
TTTGAGACAGAGTCTCGCTTTGCCGCCCAGCCTGGAGTGCAGTGGCAGGATCTCGGCTCACTGCAAGCTCCGCCTCCCGGGTTCATGCCGTTCTCCTGCCTCAGCCTCCTGTGTAGCTGGGACTACAGGCGCCCACCACCGCGCCCGGCTAATTTTTGTATTTTTAGTAGAGACGGGGTTTCACCATGTTAGCCAGGATGGTCTCGATCTCCTGACTTTGTGATCCGCCCATCTCGGCCTCCCAAAGTGCTGGGATTACAGGCATGAGGCCCTGCACCTGGCCTGAATTTCTTCACTATTTCCTAAGTGGGTTCAGTAGCAACAAATTCTCTCAGTTTTTGTGTATCTGGAATGGCATTAGTTTGCCTCCAGTTTTAAAAGATAATTTTGTTGGATATAAGATTTTTGGTTAATTGTTTTGTCACCCAACCATTTATATTCTCAATAGTTTTTGGTGACAACTCAGCCATTCTTCGTATTGAGGTTTCCTTGGGCATGATAAATTATTTTTCTCTTGCTGCTTTCATGATTTACTCTTTGTCTTTGATTTCAACATTTTTACTATGATGATCCTGGATATGAATATCTTTATATTTACCCACTGAGCTTCTTGCATGTGAGCAGTATTATTTTCATCAAGTGTGGGGAGTTTTTAGCCATTATTTATTGAAATATTTTTATGCTCCTATCTGCCCTCTTCTGGTACTACCATTTTGCCTATGGTGGTGTGCTTAATTGTGTCTCTTAGGATCTGTTCAATTTTCTTTACTCTTTTTTATCTCTGTTTCTTGGCTTGCATAATATGTCAAATTATCTTCAAGTTTGTGTATTCTTTCTTCTACTTGTTCAGACTTATTGTTTTAAGCCCTTCTAATGACTTTTTTAAAATTTTATTTTTCAACTCCAGAATTTCCATTTGGTTCTTTCTTATATATTCTATGTCTTTGTTGATATTCTCTATTTGAACAGACGTTGTTGTCATACCTTCTTCCTTCACTTTGTAAAGCATGCTTCCTTTAGTTCTCTGAGCATATTTATAATGGCTATCTTGAAGTCTTTAAGTTAGATATGTTACCCCTCTCATAGTCAGATTTTGTTGTCTGCTTTTTCTCTTCTGTATATTAGTTGCACTTTCCTGTTTCTTCACATCTTATAATTTTTGTTGTTGAAAATTGAGCATTTTGGGTAATATATGGTAATTACTCTGGATATTGATCCTTCTTTTCTGGGGCTTGTCATTGTTAATGGTTTCTTGGTTATTTGTGTTGTGACTTGGCTAGGAGATTTCAGTAATGTCTATTTCCATGACAGTTGAAGACTCTGATGTCATGCCTCGCAAAGTTCAGCCTTGGGAATGCATACAGTGACTCTGTGGTGACAGTGGTTTTGGCAGGTTTCTCTTTGTTTCTGTCTATGATCTCTCTGTTAATCTCTCTGCTTCTGTTGGTATCACACCAACTGTTAGGCTCCACTAATTCTCCTGGGGCATAAGTTGCTTCATAGTCTGATCCAAATAAATTCAGACTCTTTTGCAAAGGCAGTTTCTGAGGCCAATCTTTATGTGTGTTCTGATTCCAGGAAAGCTCTACTTAGCTGTCTCTTTCCCTGATTCTCTCTGATGAACTAACTGAACAACAGTGTAGCCTGTTGCTCTAAGTGTCAGCCTCATCTGAATTATTTTGCATCAAAATATCTATTTTTTTTTCAGTGCACCATTAGGCTTGAACTTTCCCCTTTTTTAGTTCCAAATAAAGCCAATTCCTTTGATAAGTGTTTCAGAGTTCTATGTTATTATGGATTGCCTCTCTTTCTGGACAAACTCTTTGAGACACTGCTACAGAAATAGAAGTGGCCCATTTATTCAAGAGTAGCACCCTTACTTTATAAGAGGGGCTAGTGTCATAGCCTCTGGTCCCTTTACTTGCTTCTCTCTAAATGGACCTTCTGCCCTACAAATGAGATAGGGTGACAGTGATTAGGATGCTAGTATTCTCAAGTTGCCACATCTAAGGTAGCTAGGCGTGGAAGGTGGGTGAAAAATAGAGCCCTTTCCTTCTCTGCTGTACTGCTAGACTGGAATTTAGTCTATGTGGGAGACCTGAAAAATGCTGGTGGTCTGCCTCTCCTTGGTCCTATTCTAGCATTTGACTGTTACTGTGGGAAAGGGATCCTTGTCTCCTGGTCATGTCTACCCAGAGTGGAGCTTCTGTCATCTTGAACTGAAGGTTGGAGTTCAGTAAAAAGTGGATTGTGGCTTATGTGCCACAGACTGTCACTGTTCTTACTGACATTTAGTAGATAATATTGTGTAAATATTTCTTCCTTTGCCGTATATGCTTAGGACAATTTACAGAGACTCTAAATGCTTCCTGTTGTTTTTGTAAAAATACATTTTATAAGTCATTATTGTTTATCTGGAAGCAGGTCCACGATGCTCCTAATGTTGCCATTTTATTCCTTTTCTCTTTCTTATTCTAGCTTGACTGTTTCCTTGCTTTTGACTCTGGGATTGGTCATGTATTTATATCAGGATTCTCAAAATCTCTGGGGAAGTTCCTTAGGTTCTTCATCTTAGGATACTCCACGTTTATATTAGGTACAGTTCTTATTAATTGATTCGTGTTCTTGCTTGGTCCTACCAACAGACTTGGCAAAATGTTTATTGCTCTTTCATAATCTTGAGGATGTTTTTATGTTTATGCTTCATCTTGATGCCCTTTCTCCAACCTCAGTCACAGTCACCTGTGTCCTCTGTTATCAATAATATTCTGAATGTATTGATAGAAAGAGCATTTAAATTTTTTTTTAATTATTACACTTTATGTTCTAGGGTACATGTGCACAACATGCAGGTTTGTTACGTATATATACATGTGCCATGTTGGTGTGCTGCACTCATTAACTCATCATTTACATTAGGTATATCTCCTGATGCTATCCCTTCCCCTTGCCCCCATCCCACAACAGGCCCCGGTGTGTGATGTTCCCCTTCCTGTGTCCAAGTGTTCTCATTGTTCAATTCCCACCTATGAGTGAGAACATGCGGTGTTTGGTTTTCTGTTCTTGCGATAGTTTGCTGAGAATGATGGTTTCCAGCTGCATCCATATCCCTACAAAGGACGTGAACTCATTCTTTTTTAAGGCTGCATAGTATTCCATGGTGTATATGTGCCACATTTTCTTAGTCCAGTCTGTCACTGATGGACATTTGGGTTGGTTCTGAGTCTTTGCTATTGTGAATAGTGCCGCAATAAACATATGTGTGCATGT
>NW_016825878.1:200104-207783 GCF_001698545.2 Rhinopithecus bieti | reverse complement strand
CTGTTTGCAGATGACATGATTGTATATTTAGAAAACCCCATTGTCTCAGCCCCAAATCTCTTTAAGCTGATAAGCAACTTCAGCAAAGTCTCAGGATACAAAATCAATGTGCAAAAATCACAGGCATTCTTATACACCAATAACAGACAAACAGAGAGCCAAATCATGAGTGAACTCCCATTCACAATTGCTTCAAAGATAATGAGATACCTAGGAATCCAACTTATAAGGGACGTGAAGGACCTCTTAAAGGAGAACTACAAACCACTGCTCAAGGAAATAAAAGAGGACACAAACAAATGGAAGAATATTCCATGCTCATGGATAGGAAGAATCAATATCATGAAAATGGCCATACTGCCAAAGGTAATTTATAGGTTCAATGACATCCCATTAAGCTACCAATGACTTTCTTCACAGAATTGGAAAAAACTACTTTAAAGTTCATATGGAACCAAAACAGAGCCTGCATAGCCAAGACAATTCTAAGCCAAAAGAACAAAGCTGGAGGCATCACGCTACCTGACTTCAAACTATACTACAAGGCTACAGTAACTAAAACATCTTTTGACAGGAAAATTCCCATTTTAATTGTGTTCCAAGTTCAAATTATTGCCCCATCGAGTAAAAGCATGTGTGCCTTATTCCCGGATGTAGTAATCTGGGGACTTTTTCTGCTTAACCCTCACAAGCTTGATGCTATTTAACTTGAAAACCTCCTCTTCTATGCTGTACAGTCATACATCATATAATGACCTTAATTGCTATTGTTCATGCTAATAAAAAATGACTAATAAAATTATAATTTCTATGTAAAAATGTTTAGATACAAAAATACTTGCCATCGTGTTACAATTGTCCACAGTATTTAGTACAGTATCATATTGTACAGGTCTGTATCTAGGAGCAATAAGCTATAGCACGTAGGCTAGGTGTGCAGTAAGTAGGCTATACTATCTAGATTTGTGTAAGTACACCATATTATGTTCACACAATGACAAAATCACCCAACATATCAGAACATAACCCTTTCTTTAAATGACACATGATGTACTCTATTGTGTATTTGAGTTGGTATTTGAGGGTGTTTACCTCTTAAGGTACTGCGTAGATAGCCACATAACTACTTTCTTTGCAGTTTGTGTCAAAGTCACAAACTGGAAATGTAAGATATACTTTAACTTCCTCTATTCTTACTATACACATCTAGCAGATATAAGAAAAATTATCTGAATAAAGGACTATGAATAAAGGAACCAGGACTATTTTATGCTAACTGTTAAGAACAGGAACTTTGCTTTATGTAACTTTTATCTACCATAGCATTGAGTATACATCCTTGCATCCAGTAATTGTTAATTAGATCATTAATTTGACTTAATTAAACATTTTTCATGCTAATAAAGCAAGCCCAGTTTGAAAAACATTTTATTTTATAGTTTTACTACTATATATTTGGAATCTATTTGATATGAGGGGCAAAACAATTTCTTCTGAGACAGAGATTAAATAAATTTTTAAGCTGTATTCATGTGTCATTGGGTTCAGTGCAACATCTGCCTTGGGCCCCCCTTTCTCAACTTTGGTTGAGAAAGTTGGTTCTTTCTCCATTTCCTTGTGTATAATATTTGGTTGTCTATTTGAGTTTTTTTTTTTCTTTTCTGTTTTGATGTAGGCATTTGCTGCTATAAACTTCCCTCTTAGAACTGTTTTTGCTGCATCCCATAAGTTTTGGTATGTTGTTTTCATTTTTATTTGTCCTAAGCTATTTCAAAATTTCTCCTTTAATTTCTTTTTAGAGCCAGTAGTTGCTCAGGAGAATATTGTTTAATTTCCACACATTTGTTAACTTTTTCCATGATTTCTTCTTTTATTGATGTCTAGTTTCATATAATTATGGTCAGAAAATAATTTTGTATAATTTTGATCTTATTAAACTTGTCAAAACTAGTTTTGTGGCCTAACATATAGTGTATTCTGAAGAATATTCTGTGTGCATTTGAAAAGAATGTATTCTGTTGGGTGGAGTCCTCCATCTATGTCTGTTAATTCTATCTGGTCTAAACTGTAGATGAAGTCCCATGATTCCTTATTGGTTTTCTGTCTGGATAATCTGTCTATTGTTGAAAGTAGGGTATTAAAATCCCCTGCTATTATTGTGTTCTAGTCTATGTCTTCTAGATCTCTTAATGTCACTTTTAATATTTAGGTGCTCTGATGTTAGGTGCATGTATATTGGTAATTGTTAAATTCTCTTGATGAATGTATGCCTTTATCACTATATAATAACCTTTGTTGTCCCTTTTAAAGTTTTGACCTAAAATATATTGTCTGGAATAAAATATCTACCCTTGTTCTCTTTTGGCTTCCATTTACATGGAATATCTTTTCTCATCCCTTCACTTTCAGTCTATGAGTATCCTTTAATGTGAAGTGAGTTTCTTGTACACAGCATGTAGCTGGGTCTTGTTTTCTTAATCCATTCAGTCACTCTATGCCTTTTGATTGGATAATTTAATTAATTTACATTCAAAGTAATTACTGATATGTGAGGACTTACTGCTGCCATTTTGTTGTTTTCTGGTTGTTGTATAAATCCTTTATTCCTTTCTTGCTCTATTGCTTTCTTTCTTTGTGGCTTGATGACTTTCTTTACTGATATATTTTATTTATTTTATTTTTATCTTTTGCATATCAGTTATAGTATTTTTGCATTTTGTTTACCCTGAAGCTTACATAAGTCATCTTATACATATAACTGCCTATTTTAACCAGATAAAACTTAACTTTGATCGCACACACAAACTCTGTATTTTTATTCTCCTTCTTCCCAGGTTTTATTGTTTTCGATGTCACAATTTACATTTTTAAATAATTTGTATTTCTTAAATTATTGTTGTTAGTTGTTTTTAATAGTTTTTTCTTTTAACCTTTATAGTAGAGATATAATTGATTTACCCATCACCATTATTGAATTAAAATATTTTGGATTTGACAATATTAATCATTTTTGGTACTATTTAATCCTGTCTTTAGATCTTAATTTTCATCACATATCAGCTTTCTTCAGCATGAAGAACTTCTTTTACCACTTCTGTTCATACTGGTACACTGGCATTCTCAGCTTTCATTTAACTGTGAAAGAGTCTTTAGTTCAAATTCATTTTTGAAGAATATTTTCACTGAATGAAGAAGTATAGGTTGATGGTCATTAGAAGTGTCATTCCACTACCTTTTGTCTTGTACTGTTTTCGGTGAGAAGAAAGCATTTCTACTGTGATCTTTGCTCTCCATGTGACATTTTCCTTTTGGCCACTTTAAAAATATTTTACCCATTGTTTTAGTGATTTGCTTATGATTTTCTAAGTTTGGATTTTTGTGCATTTGTCCTCTCTGGGGTACCTAGAGCTCTGTGAATTTGAGTTTAAAATTTCTATCAAATTTGTATTTGTGGCTTTACATGTTATGTGAAATTTAGAAAATATTGTCACTCTTATTTTTTCAGTTTGTTCCTTTTCATTCTCTCTTGCTTCTTTTTCTGAAAGTCCAGTAAAATAGAAGTAATACCACTTAATACTATCTCACAAGTCACTGATCATTCATTGTTCAATCTTTTTAAATGCTTTCTTCTCTCTAAATTTTATTTTGGATAATTTCTATGTATATATCTTCAAGTTCCTGTTCTGTTCTTTAACAATGCTATTCTTTTGTTAAGTCAGTCTAATATATTTTGTGGTAAATATTTTAAAATCTCTGCTCTCTATTTAGTTTATTTAAATTTTCTGTCTGGCTTCTTTCTTTTTTTTTTTTTTTTTTTTTTTTTGTTGAGATGGAGTCTTGAGCTTGTCACCCAGGTTAGAGTGTAGAGTAGTGCCATTGCAGCTCACTGCAACCTCTGCCTCCCGGGTTCAAGCGATTCTCTTGCCTCAGCTTCCCTAGTAGCTGGGACTACAGGTGCCCACCAGCACGACTGGCTAATTTTTGTATTTTTAGTAGAGACAGGGTTTCGCCATGTTGACCAGGCTTGTCTCGAACTCCTGACTTCTGGTGATTCGCCCACCTCGGCCTCCCAAAGTGCTGGGATTACAGGCGAGAGCCACTGTGCCTGGCCCTGTCTGCTTACTTCTTATTCCATACTTTTCTCTAAATCTTTGAATATATTATTTTACAGATCTTGTTTGCTAATTCTAATTCTTGGGTCGCATGGAAGTCATTTTAAGTTGACTTCTTTTCTGAATTTGGCTCCCATTTTCTTGTTCCTTTGCATGTTTAGTAACCTTTGGTTGAATATATAATACTGTGTCTTGAACAGTAAGGACTGGGAATTCTGCTACTTTATTTTCTACAGACAGTAGGGGTTTGTTTCTATGTCTTGCTGCTTAAGTGAGACGGAAACTAGTCCAATTTTCACTGTTAAGTTGATCTGTAACTGGACTCTAGCTCTAAGGTTGGGCTCATTTTTTATTATCCCAGCCTATAACCTGGAGCACTGCCACTGAGACTTGATTTTACACATGATGACGATGGTGATGTCATCAGTGCAACTGCCACTGTCACTGCTGTCACTATCTCTATTATTTAATTTTAGAAACTATTGGCCTCCAGGTTTGACAGAAAAAAAGTTGATTGTTAACAACTGAAAATCAATAAACATTATTTATATTATTATAATTATTTAAATTTTATTTATTGGGGCAAATACAAAGTTTTCATTTTCTTTTTTTTTATATGAACCATAAGTCACTTGAAAGACAGTGTTTCTAGCATCCTTTCTTATGCTCCTAAGTTTCTCATAATCAAACCATAGTTTAGTCTGCTTCATATTTGGACCACATCTCATTGATAGCACTGTGTGTTTGCTTGTATCTTTCTCTAAAGTTTTCTATTAGATTTATTATTATTGAAAGAATTATAGGCCTTCTTTTAAAAAATGATACTCTTAATATCTGCTGGTAACTTACTTTTTACTTATTGAAATTAATTTTGTCTTCATACGCGTATTTAATTTGGAGCCATCTGCCTTTTTTAAATGCAGAGTTTTGTTTGTTTGTGGTTTTTTTTTTTTTTTTTTTTTTCTGGGCTTGCTGTTTAGCTATCATACTGTCCATCCTACTCCCATGGAATCTTGAGTTAGTGTCACCATTTCTAGTATCCTACATGTTTCTTTCACTTGATCTCTCTTTCATTTTGTTGAAGTACATCATTATGTAACTTCCACAGAAATGTTTCATGGCATTTCCTATGTGATTGAGAAAGCTTTTATTTTGCCCTCAAGCTTGATTGCATGTTTGGATTAATATTCCATTTTAGGTTTACAATGATTGTCTTTCATAACAGAAGAATTTGCTATTTCATCTTTTACTAATGTCTATTGTTGTTTCTATTTTAAAAAACACTAAAGTCCAATTTTCTTCCTTTGTAGAAAACTTTTATTTCTTTGAAGGCTCTTAAGACCTTCTCTTTATCATTGATAAATGATATCATTTATCATTGATATTCTACTCTCAGTGGTACCTTTGTTGAGACTTTTTAAATATTTTGACATTGTTTTGAAATTACATAGGTAATAAAAGCATTATCCTTAAAGGAAAACAAAATACCACAGAAAAGTCATCTTTCTCTCCTAGTCAATCCTACTACTGTCTACCTGCTCCTTCTAACCCTATTCCATGAAAATGTTTACATACATTTACATGTACATAGAACGTGCATGGTATTGTTTCTACATCTATTTGGATGTGTGTTTGCTTTTGTAAACATTATCATATTGTAGGTGTTTTGCAAGTTGTCTTTGTCTCTCAAAACCATGACTGGTGATATGATTTGGCTCTGTGTTCCCATCCAAATCTCATCTTCAATTGTAATTGCCACTTGTTGAAGGAGGGACCTGGTGGAAGGTGATTGGATCACAGCGGCAGTTTTGCCCACGCTGTTCTTGTGATAGTGAGTTTGTTCTCATGAGAACTGATGGTTTTAAAAATGTGACACTTCCCCTCTCTCACTCTCTGCTGCTGCCATGCACGGCCTGCCTTGCTTCCCCTTCTGCCATAATTGTTAGGTTTCCTGAGGCCTCCTCAGTCATGCAGAACTGTGAGTCAATTAAACCACTTTTGTTTATAAATTATCAAGTCTCAGGTAGTACCTTTGTAGCAGCGTGAGAATGGACTAACACAACTGAGATTTATATTATTTCATCTTACCTAACAAATTTATTTTTGCTGTTGCATATATTTTTACATCTGTATTGGGTATTTGTATGTTATTTTTGTGAATTATTTGTTTTTTTGCTATAAATCTATTGGTTTATTTGTGTTTTACTTTTAATTCTTAGAAGTTATGTGTATATTATAATTATCAGTCCTTTTCCTGTTATACAAATTGTTAATATTTATTCTAGTAAATTACTTGAAAAAAATTTTTTGGTGTTTTCTTTCTTGTGGAAGATTTTAGTTTTATGTTACCAAATTCATTAGCTTTTTCCTTCATGATTTTCTCTTTGCATTTGATTTAAGGCCTATCACGTCATAAGGGATTAAGATATTCTTCTATATTCACTTTAAATATTTTGTATTTTCTCCACATTTATGCTTATAATTTATTTGAAATCAGCTTTTGTGAATTCCATGAAACAGAAATCTAGCTTTATCTTCCCTATAGACTGCCAATTATTCCTGGGATTGTATTGAATAGTTATCTGTCCTCTACTGGTTTTGGATGCTGAATCTATCATATTAAAGGTTTTTGAATACATTTTAAATGTATTTTTATATATTTATGAGTTGGGTTTGGGGTTCTTTACTTAGTTGTTCTTAACTTGTAACCGAAATAGCAATGTACCAATTACCATAGTTATATGCTATGTCTTGATATTTGGCAAGAAAGCAACCATCCTTTTGAGTCCCTTTTTCTTTTAAATTTCTTGCCTATTCTTGCAAATTTAACCTCTCATATGAATTTAGAATTGAGTGTAAGACTACCTGAAATATTCTGTTGAAATATTGATTGTAATTTAGATGAATTTACAGATTAATTTGTGAAAAGTTGACAACTCAACAGTTTTGAGTCCTCCTACCCAGGAGTACGAGCTATTCCAGTATTCAAGTTTTATTTTATATCATTCAACAAAATTTTATAATTTTCTCCATGAGTGATTTAGACACTTTTGTTTTTTAATTTTTGTTTCTACTGTGAATAGGTTCTTTTTTCTACTGCATTTTCTAATTGTTATGACAAATATGCAGGTCTTTGATTTTGTATGTTGATCTGAATATTGCCTATGTGCTTAATTACCTGATTTTAAAAATATTTTGGCTCTCTTATCCCTGGACCTGAACCCAGGCACACATCTGGATTGAAGCATGCCAGGCTCAGAGGATCTGTGTAAAGGCGAGGACCAGATGCATTCACACAGGAAACGAACCATGTTCACTAAGAAGCAACTGGAAGATCTGAACATCTTGTTCAGTGAGAACCCATACCCAAACCCCAGCCTTCAGAAATAAATGGCCTCGAAAATAGACATACACCCAACAGTACTGCAGGTCTGGTTCAAGAATCACAGAGCAAAACTCAAGAAAGCCAAATGCAAGCATATTCATCAAAAACAAGAAACTCCACAACCGCCAGTACCAGAGGGTGGGGTTACCACCAGAGTCAGCCCGAGAAATGCAGACCCACTA
>NW_016825878.1:183908-197209 GCF_001698545.2 Rhinopithecus bieti | reverse complement strand
AAAAAAAAAAAAAAAAATTCAAGAGGTAGCTTTATTGATTTTTATAAATGGACGATCATGTCATCCATTAGCAATGATAGTTTTGTCTCTTCTAAACTTCATTTTATATCTTCTACTTTTTTCTTAATTGACTAGAAACTTCAGTGTAGCTTTCAACAGTATCTACAATAGCAGAAAACGTGCTGTGCTTGGTTTTAAAGAAATGCCTCAAAGGCTTACCCTTACATGCAACTTTTGCTGTAGTTTTCCAATGAATATTCTCTATTCTTTATTCAGTTAAGAAAATGTACATACACACATATATGGATACACACATACAATGTAGATCAAAATGCTAAGTATAATTTTATTCCAAGAGGTGGGATTATGGTTGTTTTAGTTATTTTCTTTATCTGCATTTAAAAGGTTTTGAAGAAGATTTACTACTTTTGTAAAATAAAATGCTATTTTGGATAAAAGAAAATTATGTAAAATGTGTATTACTCATCCTAAGCCACCAGAAAAGGCCTAGTTCTCAATGGTATAGTCCATCTTTATTTGTTTTATGATAAGATTTCCCAAAGTTTGTTCCTCAGGCTGTTATTTATTATGCTTTGTAAAAAAAAAAAAAATTGTCGTCTAATACATGTGGAGTAAAGCAAAGTTAAACATGTTTTCTTTAATCCAAGATTTCTTGAAATCTTTAATATACAAATGTGAAGAGTGAAGCTCCAACAGGAGAAAACAGAATCTGGCATATTTTTCAGGAGCATCTTTTAACCAGTGTGTCATTCTTCTCCATTATTCAGTGGACTTTTCATGTTGTTGCTGTTTGTAAAACAAAACAAAACTCAGTGCTATATGTGTCTACTGGAGCACAGTTTACTTCAGAAACACTTATGTAATAAAGACTTGTATGAACAGCTCTCTGTAGGGAGCTTTATACTTACTTGTCTTAGAAAGCAAACCAAGTAAGCCAAAAAAATTAGTCAATTTTGTTCTGCCCTCTAGAGCATTGGATTAGATGGAGAGGATAAAGAACTAGTTTTTATTGTGTTAAAAAAATGAGTGACTCTCAAGGAATTTTCATTCTACCAAGACATGTGCCAAGTGTCTTCCTCTTGATTCTAGGGTATGAGACCACTAAGAGCAGTATTTCCTTTTAGCAAATGAGGAAACAGAGACACAGATGAATTGGTGATGAGTCCAAGTTCATGCAAATTGGAATGTCAGTTGGGAACAGAACAGATTCATTTGACTACATTTCCAGCACTGTATTTAATTGACCTAACTTCCTTTCTTACAAAGTAGATATAAATAAGAGATTAACTGTTGGGAAGGGAAAAGTGAGGGGGTAGGAGCTAAGTATTTTGGAATATCAAAATAATTTAATTGGATCCCAGATGAATTAAGATGTGTGGGAGTCCAAATTATACCCCGAATACCAAGCCTGCATAAGGCTAATTTAAAAATAATTTAAATGAACAAAATAGAATGCCTGTCTCATGCTAATAAAAGGAATGCAAAAAATCACAATAAATATGCTGAAAATAACCTTATTCATATCAAACCACAATTTATTAAACTTTGATTTCAACAAGGTAGGTAAATTTGAAATCTATTCAAAGTGTAAAAAAGACAGACATCTATACCTAATTTGAAATATGGTATAGGTATTACTGAACCACAGAGTAAATCTCTTGGGTTGGTTCATTTTAAGGACCAACATATTTCTAAAGGTGACACTTTTTTTGCCAACCAATGGGTGTGTACACATAAAATGGCCTCTAGAATCTGCAGAATTACCTGTGCTACCTTCTCTTTGTAAAACCTGAATGCAGAGGGAGAAGGTCCAGTTCTCTTTTTGATTTCTCCTTTCCTTTCTCTGCTTCTTCCCCAAAATTTGAAGGGTCTCCCTTATGACCTCTAAGAGCTCAGTGAACAATTCTTTTTCTCTTCTTTCTTTCTTTCTCTCTCCTTTTTTTTTTTTCTTTTTTTTGAGACAGATTCTCACTCTGTCACCCAAGCTGGAGGGCAGTGGCCCAGTCTCAGCTCACTGCAACCCCCACCTCCTGGGTTCAAGCAATTCTCCTGCCTCAGCCTCCTGAGTAGCTGGTACTGCAGGCGTGTGCCACCATGTCCGGCTAATTTTTGTGTTTAGTAGAGACAGAGTTTCACTATGTTGGCCAGGCTGGTCTCAAACTCTTGACCTCAAGTGATTGATCCACCTTGCCCTACCAAAGTGCTAGGATTACAGGTGTGAATCACTGTGTCTGACCTCTTCTTTGTCTTTAAAGTATCTGTAATACAATGTTACTGTTTGCTCCTTTCTTGGGAGGAGCTAGTACTAAAGAGTATAGTCTTGAGCAAGTTGCTGTGCACTGCAAATTCTCCATAGTAATAGCTGACACTTGGGATTATAGTAAGTGAATGACACATGGAATTGAAGCCAGTATATGATTTTGACGTTTATCTGGGAGGGAAAGAGGAAAAATCAGGGCAAAGCAAAAGAATGCTTTGTTTTCCCTCATGATTCCTGGGTTTCTCGCTCTGATGGTCAGATGTTCTGACCTTCTTTATGTATAGGATTTTTATAGATTAATTGCTCTAGCTTTCTCTAGTTGAGAAGTTGATCCACTTCTGAGTATGTCAAAGCATCTAGCTACTTATTCCATTTTTTTTTTTTTTTTTTTTTTTTTTTGAGACAAGGTCTCACTCTATCACCAGGCTGGAGTCCAGTGGTGTGATCATAGCTCACTGCAGCCTCCAACTCCTGGGCTGAAGTTGTGTCCGGAATTGGTGGGTTCTTGGTTTCACTGACTTCAAGAATGAAGCCATGGACCCTTGCGGTGAGTGTTACAGTTCTTAAAGATGGTAGTCCGGAGTTTGTTCCTTCAGATGTTCAGATGTGTCTGCAGTTTCTTCCTTTTGGTGGGTTCATGGTCTTGCTGACTTCAGGAGTGAAGCTGCAGACCTTCCTACAGCTCCATAAAGGTGGCTGACCCAAAGAGTGAGCAGACAGCAGATTTATTGTAAAGAGCGAAAAACAAACTTCCAGGTGTGGAAGGGGACGCTGAGTGGTTGCCACGCTGGCTCCTGGGCAGCCTGCTTTATTCCCTTAATCTGATCCCACCACATCCTGCTGATTGGTCCAGTTTTTATATGAGAGCTGATTCGGTCACGTTTTGACAGGTGTTGATTGGGTGTATTTAAATCCTGAAGCTAGACACAGACGTGCTGATTGTGTATGTTAATCCTCTAGTAGGACATAAAGGTTCTCCAGTCTACCAGATTAACTAGACACAGAGTGCTGATTGGTGCATTTACAATCCTTTGGCTAGACACAGAGGAGAGCTAGACAGAAAAGCTCTCCAAGTCCCCACTAAATTAGCTAGATACAGAGTACTGAGTGGTGTATTTACAAACCCTGAGCTAGACACAGAGTGCTGATTGGTGTGTTTACAATCTTTTAGCTACACACAGAGTGCTAGACAGAAAAGTTCTCCAAGTCCCCACTAGGTTAGCTAGATACAGAATACTGATTGGTGTATTTACAAACCTTGAGCTACACACAGAGTACTGATTGGTGCATCCACAATCCCTTAACTAGACATAAAGTTTCTCCAAGTCCCTACTTGACTCAGGAGCCCAGCTAGTTTCACCTAGTTGAGCCAACACCCAGGCAGCAGGCTGAGCTGCCTGCCAGTCCTGCACCCTGTGCCCCCACTCCTCAGCCCTGGGGCAGTTGATGGGACCGGGCGCCTTGGTGCAGGGGGCGGTGCTCTTCAGGGAGGCTCCTGCAGTGCAGGAGCCCATGGGGGCGGAGGGGTGGGGGAGGAGGCTTGGGCATGGCGGGCTGCAGGTCCCTAGCCCTGCCTGGCAGGGAGGTAACTGAGGCCAGGTGAGAATTTGAGCACAGCGCCGGCAGGCTGGCACTGCTGGGGAACCCAGGGCACCCTCTGCAGTTGCTGGCTGGGTGGTAAACTCCTCACTGCCAGGGGCCGGTGGCACTGGCTGGCCGCTCCCAGTGCCAGGCCCACGGAGCCCACGCCCATCTGGAACTCGCGCTGGCCTGTGAGCGAGCAGGGCGCACAGCCCTGGTTCCTGCCCTGCCTCTCCCTCCACACCTCCCTGCAAGCAGAGGGAGGTGGCTCCGGCCTTGGCCAGCCCAGAGAGGGGTTCCCACAGTGCTGTGGTGGTCTGAAAAGTTCCTCAAGCGCTGCCAGAGTGGATGCCGAGGCCAAGGAGGCCCTGAGAGTGAGGGCTGCTAGCATGTTGTCACCTCTCAGTGACTCTTTCACCTCAGTCTCCCAAGTAGCTGAGATTACAGGTACACACCACCATACCCTACTAATTTTTATATTTTTGTAGAGATAGGGGTCTAGCTAAGTTGCCCAGTCTCATCTCAAACTCCTGATCTCAAGTGATCCACCTTCCTCGGCTTCCCAAAGTGCTGGGATTGCAGATGTGAGCCACTGTACCCTGCCCTATATCACGGTTTTTGAGATGGACTCTTGCTCTGTCAACCAGGCTAGAGTGGAGTGGTGGGATCTTGGCTCAGTTCAACCTTTGTCTCCCATGCTCAAGCAATCCTCCTGCCTCAGCCTCTTAAATGCCTGAAACCACAGACGTGTGCCACCATACCCGGCTAATTGTTGTGTAGTTTTGGTAGACAGTTTTCACCATATTGCCCAGACTAGTTTTGAACTCCTGAACTCAAGCAATCTGCCTGCCTCAGCCTCTCAAAGTGCTGGGATTATAGGCATGAGCCACTACGCCTGGCCTCTATATCATTCTTGATGCTGAAATTGGACTCCCCTTTCTCTTCAACAATTGCCTGTCACCTGAGAACTCTCCAGACTGGGCTTCAAAAAGAAAACCCATTAGAGAGAGTGACTGGGGGATGGATTGAGGGGAGATTTAAAGCATTGACCTCATTCTTTCCTTGGGCAAGTGGTAGGGTTAGTGAGTAAACAAGGAAGTGGATAAGAATAAAGACACTTTGTAACCCTTAGCTCCTGAAAGTGCAGGATATAGGATGACCTGCCTCAGAAGCAACTTCAGTTTCTAATTAAGGAACCTGGCAGAGTTGTTTCCTTCCCTGCTCAGTTCCTTTTCTCTCTTCCTTCAGTGAATTCCAAGAATGATTTGCTTGGCTGAAATAAAACGAACATTTTAATATTTGTTTATGTTGACTGTCTGACTTTTATGCCCAATGAACTTTTAACACTGTAGTAATTATTCATATCATTATGTATGAATTGGATTAACATTATTATAAATTATATGTAATAATTGTTCTGGGCTTTATTTAAATGAAATTAACGATGTTTCTTATCAAATATGATCATTTTACTTTACATTTAAAATTTTGAGGAAATTTGAGAAGTTGGTAATAGTTAAAATTATTACAATAAAATTCTGAATACAACTATGACTAAAGCAATTCATTCACTTACTTAGTAAGCACTTATTCAATGCCTGGCACTGTTTTACTATTTTAGGAGATAACAACACAGTTAGGTGAAAGCCATGGATCCACCTTCTAGAAGCTAACAGTTTAGGATGGGAAACAAATAAATAAACAGACAGTTGTTATAACAATATGACAGGTACTAGAAAAGTGTGTGTTAGGGGACTCTCATCCATGCCGAGGGGCAGGACTTGGCAAGATCAGGGAGGCTTCCTAAGTAAATGACACGGGAGCTGAATCCGAGGTGACTTGTAAGAGTTAAGCTGGTAGAGAAATGGGGAAAGGGAGATCTAGGCAAGGGAAGAGCATCAACGAGGGCCTAGAAGCAAAAACTTCTACGTACAGTAAGAGAACTCCATGAGGTTCAGTGTGTTGACAGATTAGTATGTGGTGATGAGAGTGGCAGAGACAGCAGCCACATCGCAGAGGGCTTTGGATGTCTAACCCTTAGTAGGAAAGAACAATCCATGTACCAGGCATTTCTGTTTCTTGACCAGTTGCTGGTTTGTTATGTAATGTCTTTTCATTGCAGAAAGCGTTAATATTTACTGAGCCTTAACTGTGTGCCTACAGTTATGCCATGCCCTGTGAGGAATATGTTTTCTATAAGGAGGTCTCAAATGAAGTTATTACCTGATGTTGTTTTTTAGATGCATGATGTAAAATTTAAGAAACTACAGCTACTAAAGTGTAAACATAATTCCCCCTATCACATGTTGCATATTTTAAAGAAAAATCTATCAGTTGAAATACATCAAGGGGTTTTTATTGAAATTGATCAGGGGCTTTCCAATACGAAGCAGGTATGGAACATTTTGTTCTTCTAGCTCTGCTTTTCAGTTAGTCAGCATATAGAGTCTCCAAAGTACAGGAGGAGAGACATTTAAAAATCTCCAAAGGTACACATTTTATGGAGTCTCCAAGATGGACTGAGATGCTCATAAATTAGGAAGAGATGATCTTTTAATGCTGACCCGTGGTGGAGAAGAGGCACCATCCCTCGCTTGATAGGTTTCACTTTACATCCTGGTTCTGCTTTTGATTTTGGCGGCAGGACAATCTAGTAATCACTCTGCTGGATACCATCTACCTGGAAACTATTCTGCTAGTCTAAAGAGTTGGAGAAGTCTCACCCTAGTTGTGAAATTCCTGATATTGATATTCTATAACATCGTTGGCTGATTGTTTATTGAGAAGCTACTTTACAACATTTGCTTTGTATATGTTATTTTTAAACTTCATAACAGCATTGCACAAACCTTAATTTACAGATTAAGAAACCATGGCTGGGAGGCCGAGACAGGTGGATCACGAGGTCAGGAGATCGAGACCATCCTGGCTAACATGGTGAAACCCCGTCACTACTAAAAAAATACAAAAAACTAGCGGGGTGAGGTGGCAGGCGCCTGTAGTCCCAGCTACTCGGGAGGCTGAGGCAGGAGAATGGCGTGAACCCGGGAGGCGGAGCTTGCAGTGAGCTGAGATCCGGCCACTGTACTCCAGCCTGGGTGACAGAGCGAGACTCTGTCTCAAAAGAAAAAAAAAAAAAAAGAAAGAAACTATGGCTGTGAAAAGCTAAGTAATGGTCTGTCTGATTCCAAAGCCATGCTTCTCTTATACCACATGTATTCTGACAAGGAAAGTTGATTCTATACAGGTCAGGTGGGTCCTTCTTTACCGTATTAAAGGGTTTGTGGGATTTTTCTCCTTTAAGTAACTAGTTTTGTGAGATATGATTCACATATCCTAGCATTCACCTTTTTAAAGTGTATAGTTGAGTGGCGTTTAGTATATTGACAAGACTGTGTAACCGTTACCACTATCTAATTTAAGAACATTATCATCCCCAAAAGAAACCTCATACCTGTTAGCAGTCATTCCCCATTCACTTTCATCCCCCTGCTCCTGGAAGCCACTAACTTGCTTTCTGTCTCTGTGGACTTATCTATTTCGGGCATGTTAGATAACTTAAATCATACAGTATGTGGCCTTTTGTGTCTGATACTTTTCCTAATTATGATGTTTTCAAGGTCCATCCATGTTGTAGCATGTATCAGTACTTCATTTTTTTTTTCTTATGGCTAAATACTATTCCCTTGTATGGGTATACCACATATTTGTTTATTGCCTCAATAAACAAATTGATTATTGTTGATGGACATTTGGGTTGTTTCCACATTTTGGCTATTTTGAATAGTGCTATGTCTTTGTGGTTTTAGACTGCACTGGGAGCACCTAGGATACAACACGTTTTATTGTAATTACCTACTGTTTTGTCTTCTTCTCTTGAGGTTCTGTAAGTTCTGTAAGTGCAAGAAGTGTATTTGTTTTGTTGGTCATAGGATCAAATGCAATATGTCCTGCAAGGAATGTATGAATGAATAAATTAAGGAAGGCAGTTCTGTAGCTCTAGGTGAGGACTTTGAACTGCTCGTCTAGTTTGCCTTGCATCACTTAACTGAGGGCTGTATCTCTCACTCTTAAGAGTGTATCTTTCAGGGTGAAGATAATGCTGTAGATTTTCCCTGACATTTTTGATTGTTGGGAGAGTGGAGGTTACATTGATATAGCAGCCTTATAATTTGTTTGGTTGAGTTGAGTGTTATCACCTATCAACAAAAGTCAGAGGAAAGCTAAATTTGTTTTGACAGCTTGTGCTGGGAGCATTTGGGACATTTATTAGTAAGGGAAGTAGACCATGATCCCAAGTTTGTCTGCTGTCTTGCCCATTAAACTTGCCTGCTTGGGCATGTGTCACTATCCCACAATGGGATTCTTCCCACTGGGGACACTGGAAAACTCCATCAATGTTAAATTACTTTTTTTCTTTTCCTCTTTCACCCATTCTTTGCCTAACTCTTCCTTGCTCTTCTCTGAACTCATTCAGGAAGATTTTCTGAGTTTAGTGAAAAATGCTGTGTAACTTCTCAATTCTCTCTTGTAAAAATAAGAGGATTTAATCAGGGCACAGTCATCTTATGTATTTGCTACTTCAAATAAAGCCTTGGATGTTGGGGCATGCCTTTCTTGTGGGCGCTTTGCTCAATTGCTTATATCTATTTCTCTGTCTTGAACCTAGCAAGAGCACCTGAGAAATGCTGGGCACTGAGAAGGCCTGTGATGGCAACTCAGAATGTGGCAAGTGCTCTGGCAGCCTTTGCATTCCCCCTCCCTCCTGCATCTGCCTACTCCTTAGCCTAGTGAGAATGACAGGAAGAGGGAAGGGAGCTGCCAGGTTTCCTGTATGCATGTCTGTGGGAGGGAGACGAAGAGGGCTGGCAGCCACGAACTAAGTGGGCTCAATTCCATCTATCTTTCCTGATTAAAGTGAAGCAGATTCAGGCTGCTGCCTATGAGCTGTGGTGGGAGCCATAGCTCAGAGATAATTCCTGGAATGACTGTTCTAGATGTTGCACCCATTTCTACCCCTGAAGCAACTTACAGACTGAGGGGGTTGAGAAGTCTAGAGCTGTTTGTAGTATATCCATGGTATTTGGATGATAAACTTCAAATAAAATACTGTGAAAATATAAATAAAGATGTCCTTAAAAGTATAATGTGTTTTTGGTGTAGCATCCCATAACTTCAATTTTTATGCCATTTTATTGCTGTTGATACATCCCATTTGGGGAAATATGAGTTTAGCTGCCAAGTAGTTGTCATTAAAGGCTCTGATGTAAAGATCCAAGGAATGTATTAATTCTGTGTCTGATGATTGCAAGTATTCTAGATCCTTCTGGATGGTTCCATAAACATCCTTTTTAATGTGAATTCCTGCTTTCTCTATCTAGAGGAGGACTGCCAAAAATCTGGGGAGCAATCACTGTGACACTAAAATGGGTCTGGGCCTCCGTGGTAAAATTTCTAGGTCCCAATTTCCCACCCGCCCCTTGCACACCTAGCAGCATCCTGGCATAGTTTATCAGTTTTTCTTGGAACAAATAACATTTTGCTGCATGTACTAGTGTTAATCTCTGCTCAGCCATAGAGAGTGTTTGTGGCTGCAACCCTTTGGGGCTGGTTTCATAAGGATGTTGCTGCCATGTACGGGAGAATCACGGCTCTTCCTGTTGCTGTGAGTGATGGACCTGTGTTCTCTCAGTCATTGCTGTTGCTTCCACAGTCACTTTAAGAGCTGTTGAAGCAACAAAGGGTGCACCAATAAAATTTTTGTTTCTGTTTTCTCCTCCATTACTCAGAGGTCTTCTATTGTTATAACTTTTTTTCTTAAATTAAACTTTTAAATCTGGCTCCGTGTTTCTTGAGAAATTTGACATAGATTCTCGAGGAATGTATCAAAGGATATTTCAGAGGTGTTCTATGTTGCTTCTTAAAGTCATCTTCTCTAGTAATTAGGGTGCCAGGATAGATAGCAGATGCTTCAGTTCTTTCATGTATCAGTGTAAATTCACTCATCTTTTAAAAATGACCTAACATCTCACATTGGGCACATTATGCTCCTTAGTACTGTTCTTCCTAAGGTGGGGAGGAAAGACTACTGGGTGCTCCTAAACAGGATGTCACGGCTTTGCTTGGGATGTTAGTCAGGATAAACTATTTTATGTTATTGTAATAACCAAAAAGTCTTAGTGCCTTAAAACAAAAGAAGGTTATTTCTTGTTCATATTATGTTCCCCAAAATAATTGCATTGTAGTTATTTTGAGGCTCAGACTGATAGAGACTTCATCTCAAAATAATGTTCAGGGCTTGCTGTGCTAGTGGAAAAGAACAGGTGAACACAACTCTTAAATACTTCTATCAGAAAGTGACACAAGTCACCTCTGTTCACTTTCTTCAGTCAAAGTAAGTCACGTGGCTGTGCATGACTTCAAAGGGAAGAGGGCCGGTAATCTTGGCAAATTCTGGAAGTAGGAGAATGGCAGCTTAGTCAGCAAGTAATTTGAAAAGAATTTTGAGTGGGTTTAAAGGCATACATGATAAGCCCAGAATGTCCACAACTGATTTTCTGCTTATAGCATTTATTGTTTCTTTCAAGGGAACCAAAGGAAAAAAATCAATAAGGATACATTCTGTAACTAAATGATACTCTCACATGAGTCAAGTGAATTGGGGGCTCACTTCTTATTGAGAGTGTGAAATGCCATAGGAGTAGCTGGAGTGATAGAACTGAGCCAGTAAGGACACTCTGCCTTGCGTCTCACATTCTGCTGCCATCGAGGGACTACCATAGAGTGTGGGAATCACTGAATGCACTTGAGGTCCTGTGTGCTGCATCTGCCTGGTGAGCATGCACCATCTGCCCGTAGGAATGACCGTGCTGTCTGTGGGTTTGAAGCAGGAGTCTGTGGTGAACATGAAGCCAATACACAGCCATTTAGGCATTGAGTTCGTGAGAGTTTTATGACGCATCTTCTACAACTTGCTTTGAGTAAAACCAAAACATAAGAAAGAGACTCCTTAAATTGGATAGAATTTTCAACCTTTGCCTTATACTTCTCTAAGCACTTTTGTTATTATAAGCTATCTCATTTGGTGTTTTAAAAGTATAATAATCAGTTTTAGCTTCTTTGCCTGCTTCATCTGCTTGACACTTACCATCATCTAACATTCTAAATATTTTACTTATTAATTGTCTCTCTTACCCGCTATAATTCAACCTCCTTAAGGGCATTTTTACTCAATTATTATATCTTCAGGACTGGGAACAGTACCTGGCATAGGGTAGGCCCTCCTCAAGTATTTATTAAAGAAATGAATGAGTAATCGTGATATTTATTGAAGCTAGTTTCACAGCACTGTGATGCCTTAAAAACATAAGTTGACTTATTATTACATCATCCTGTGTTAAAAACTTACAAATTATGGAAAGCAGTTTTCCACTTTACCTTCTTTCATGATTTGATATTTTTCAGCACTCACAAGGTGCCAGGCATTGTTTACCTCAGTGAGTAAAACAAAGATCCCTGACCTTGTGCAGCTTTAGATTCCCAGGGGTTGGAGGCAGAAGGAGAGAATACATATAACACATACATTATATAATTTGGAAAGGGATAGATGCTAATACATAAAATAGAAAACTAGAGTAGGTGAAGGAGGTTGGAAGTACACGAGGTGGGGAGGAGTGGAGGCATTGATTTGAGTGGTCAGGAGAAGCCTCATTGACTAGGTAGGTGAGATTCAAATATAGAACTCAGAGGTAAGAGAGGTAGCCTGTGGACAGGGTGGGGGTATAGTGAGTTGGGGTAGGGGGAAGTTCTAGGGAGCTGTGACGGCTGGGGATGTGACTGGGGCTAAGGGAGGAGGCTTGAAAAATAAGGAGGAGGCCAGTGTGTCTGATAATGAGAAGGGAGGGGTATAAAGTAGCAGGAGATGGGCTCTGATAGGACCTTCTAAGTTACCCTAAGTACTTTAGCTTTTACTCTGAGTGAAGTGAGATATTTTTACAGGATTTTGAATGGAGGAATAACAGAATTTGACATAGGTAAATATCCTTCTGCTGGAAATGTTAAGAATATTAAGAATGGCCAGTGGTGACACCATAGCTGAATCCAAGCTAGAGACAATGGCGGGTTCCACAGAGACGGTGGTGGAAACAGTAAGAAGTGGTCACATTCTGCAAATGTATCCTAAACTCATGTCCGGTAGCTGCTTCCTGCCCTGCTGAGGTGTAGGCAGGGCTACATTTTGACACACAGTGAAGCCTTCAGTCTGCATTCCATTCTCAACTCCTCTCCTGGCACTCTCCACTCTCCCCAGAGGAAAACCCTTCCCCTCTTCTAGTTGTGTCATGTCCCCTTGTACCTCCTTCTGTATCAAACCACAGCACTTAGTGAAGGATTATGGTTTGAAGCTAATTTATATTTTCAGCCTTTACTACCTAAATTGTTTAATATAAAATGCAGGTTCTTTCCTTTTCAAGCCATTTTAGCCATCATGTGCTTGAAAGGAGGAGTAGAGCCTTAGAGTCCAACTGTCCTGGTTTTATTGACTAATGTCTCTTATTTATTTATTTATGAGATGGAGTCTCGCTCTGTCACCCAACTGGAGTACAGTGGCACCATCTCGGCTCACTGCAACCTCTGCTTCCCAGTTTCAAGTGATTCTCCTGTCTCAGCCCCCCGAGTAGCTGGGATTACAGGCATGCGCCACCACGCCTAGCTAATTTTTGTATTTTTAGAAAAGATGGAGTTTCACCATGTTGGCCAGGATGGTCTCGATTTCTCGACCTTGTGATCCGCCTGTCTTGGCCTCCCAAAGTGCTGGGATTATAGGTGTGAGCCACTGTGCCTGACCTGTTTCTTATTTTTTAGGTTTGACTCCTTGAATCACAATAGTTGCTGTATGGTGGGGGGCTGTAAAACATTCCCAATTTCATCTTCTTAGCGTGATAAGGGAAAGGTCAGAGGAGTAAGCCTGGGGGGTCTGTTATGGTGGCAGATAACCAGAACTAGGGCAGTTTGAGGCTGGTGTTTGTTTCTCTCATGGAAGAGGGACTAGCAGATCTTTTCCCTCCAACCTACTCACATCTCCTCCCCCAACTCCCCTTTCTATCTTTTCTCTCTTCTTTCTTTCTCCTTTCTTCCTACTTACCAGATCAAAAGTAAAACCTTAAACTTTTATAAGTTTTTATGTAGAACACTGTATCTCTGAAACCTTCATGGTCTCACTTTCTTTTACAGTGAGGTATTTTTAAGCAAAGGTAGCTTCCTTAAAAGAAGACTTCTGATGTCAGGAGGTACTATAATTTTTTTTCTAATCTCATTACATGTCAATTAATACGAAATAATCTTTTCCCCTCCCTCTCTCCTTCCTTCCTTCCTTCCTTCCTTCCTTCCTTCCTTCCTTCCTTCCTTCCTTCCTTCCTCCCTCCCTCCCTTTTTTCCCCTT
>NW_016825878.1:178790-181720 GCF_001698545.2 Rhinopithecus bieti | reverse complement strand
TCATGGTCTCACTTTCTTTTACAGTGAGGTATTTTTCTTAAGCAAAGGTAGCTTCCTTAAAAAGAAGACTTCTGATGTCAGGAGGTACTATAATTTTTTTTCTAATCTCATTACATGTCAATTAATACGAAATAATCTTTTCCCCTCCCTCTCTCCTTCCTTCCTTCCTTCCTTCCTTCCTTCCTTCCTTCCTTCCTTCCTTCCTTCCTTCCTCCCTCCCTCCCTTTTTTCCCCTTTATTCTTTCTTTCTCATTCTGATGAACCAGAAATTGAAAGTGTCAACTAAGTTGATAAAATTGTTTAGTGGCAGAGTTAACACTGAAACCTCTTTCTGAGTTTGTATGCATTTTAAAAGTTAGAACTGGTACTCTACAAAGCCTAAGATTTGCAAACCATAACAGTGGGACCACAGTCAGGTTACTATAAAATTGAAGGGAAAGTGACTGAGATTTGAAGTTGTGTTGCTGAGAGTGGAATGGGCATGGTGAGTTACTTCTGGACACTGAAAAATGGGAATCATTCCTAAATGCTATTTATTAATGCGACAGGTTTTTTTTGGCAAAACTTAATGGGATCAGATATAAAATTTTAGGTACTTTAAATATTGTGATGCAATCACATTCTTCCTCCCAACTTCTTTGAGCAGAGATGAGTCCTATTTTTCTTCAGTGGGACTACATTAGTTTCCTGTGGCTGATATAAGAAATGACCATGATGTTGGGAGTATAAAATGATAAAACATATTCTCTCAAAGTTCTGTAGGTCAGAATTTCAAAATCAGGCACCACCTAGGCCAAGCTCATTCTGGAAGCGCTGGGAAAGAAACCTTAGCTCTCCTCTCCCAGCCTCTGGTGGCAGCCAGCAGTGCTTGGTGTTCTCAGTGTATCATGATGTAACTCCCATCTCTGCTCCTGTCTTCATGCATTCTCCTCTGTGTATGTTGAATCTCCTTCTGCCTGTCTCTCATATGGACACTTGTGATGACATTTACAGTCCACCCAAAGAATCTAGGATAATCACCTTTCCTCAAGGTCCTTAATGTAATCACATCTTCCAAGACTCTTTTTTCAAATAGGGTAACATGTACAGGTTCCAGAGATTGCGAATTTGATTATATTTGGGGTCATAATGTAGCCAACCACAAGGCCTTAACTCAAGCACTGCCTTCATCTCTCTTCTTTCCTAATCTCTCACAAATTTCTAAAACCATAGTACATTGTTTTCTGTCACAATTAGTGTGTGTGTGTGTGTGTGTGTGTGTGTGTGTTTTGAGACAGAATATTGCTTTTGTCACCCAGGCTGGAGTGCAATGGCACCATCTCGACTCACCGCAACCTCCGCCTCCCAGGTTCAAGTGATTCTACTGACAGAGGCCTTTTTTCTGATGTTCTAAAGCAGGGGTTGCCGAGCTAGTTCTGTAAAGAGCCAGATAGTAAATATTTTAGGCTTATGTGCCCTGTAGTCTCTGTTGCAACTATTCAACTCTGCCTTTGCAACAGGAAAGGAGCTATAATCAATAGTAAATGAATAAGTGTGGCTGTGTTCCAGTGGAACAAAAACCAAAACCAGATTAGGCATGCTGGCCTTAATTTGCTGACCCCAGTCCTAAAGACATCCCTATGTCTCATTTATTATTTCTATTTCAGCATATGAAGTTTTGATGTTATGTTTTAATCAGTCCTCTATTAAAGATATCACCATCTATTTATTTGTAAGTTTTTCCCTACCATCAAACCAAAACATTTCCAAAGAGCATCAATGAATTGTAGGTTGGTACTTCCTAAATCACAAATTTAAATTTTTTTTCTTATGGCTACACTTTCTTGATCTCCATCTGGTTACAAAATCATTAATTTAGCAAGCATTTATTATTGTGATTATGCTAGGAACTGAGGTCCACATGGCCAAGTGTTGTGAAGAAGGGATTTAAGTTGGCGTGATTGTTTTTGAGATACTTAGGAGACAAGGTCATCGAGACTTAGGGTGAGTGAGATATGGGCATGAGGAAGAAGATCTCAAGGATGACTCCTGTGTTTCGGACTTGCCTATGGCTGGAGAATGTCTTCATCCTTAGATGAAGCATGTGGGAAGCGGAAGGTTTGAGGGAGCTTACAGTATGATGCTGGGTAGGTTGATTTTGAGGCATCTTTGAAGTCTTGTTTTCTCAGACTTTTGCTTACCTTATTCTTCTTATTTTACTTTAAAAATTTTTCATAAGTGTGTGGATACATATAACTTAAGATATATATAATTTGATATATATATATACACACATGAGTACATGTAAAATTGAGATTGATATATATATATATGTATGTATAATTTGAGATCCATATGCACATGAGCTATCCTTTCAGGGACTAGAACAGTAATCTATCATAATCTTGACCCACTTGCTTCACATAGAAATTCTGGTATGAGAGAGGATAGCTATTCTTACATCAATTCATGCGAACAGAAGGAATTAAACCAGCAAACATTTGTGGAGCACCAGCCTTCAATACATATTTAAAGTTTTCATTATTACAATTAATCTATGATGTAGGTAAGAACGTTGCTTCTATTATGCTAATGTGTAAAGGGAGGCATAGAAAGGTTAATTAATTTGCTCAGCCTCTGAGCTCAAATTTGAACCCAGCCAGCTTTTTCTGATTTGTGAGTTGTGCTGATAGGCAAGTAAATAATTTGCTTATGCTTTTTCACATTAAATGACACTTCATCTAGGAGGTCTTCCCCGAACACTCTCTCCACCCCTAAAACATAGTTTAGATCCTCCTTTCTATGAGCTCACCCCAAATTCCACGTTTCCTTTTCATAGCACTTATTGTATTACATTTTAAGGTTTTGAGTGTAAAGACTTTTATTTTTTGTTTATCTTCTTTTCATATTGTAATCCGACCACAATCAGCGCTCAGTACATATATTTATAT
>NW_016825878.1:97492-178607 GCF_001698545.2 Rhinopithecus bieti | reverse complement strand
TTTTTTTTGAGACGGAGTCTCGCTCTGTCGCCCAGACTGGAGTGCAGTGGCGCGATCTCGGCAGGCAAGCTCCGCCTCCCGGGTTCCCGCCATTCTGCTGCCTCAGCCTTCCGAGTAGCTGGGACTACAGGCGCCCGCAACCGCGCCCAGCTAATTTCTTTTTTTTTTGTATTTTTAGTAGCGACGAGGTTTCACCGTGGTCTCGATCTCCTGACCTTGTGATCTGCCCGCCTCGGCCTCCCAAAGTGCTGGGATTACAGGCGTGAGCCACCGCGCCCGGCCAGTGCTCAGTATATATTTTTGAATTAAGAATTAATCTTTTCTCTAACTAAGGGCTATTAAACTGATGATATAGTTGACTTCTTTGATAGGGTCTTGAGAACATGATATGTCACCATCCAGTGGTATATTAGTTATCAACAACCGTGTTCCAGTGCTACAGTCATTTTGTTTTTGAGGATTTTTGACTAAAAAGTAAGCAAAACGAGCTCAGAAAAGCAAGCAAGGCACTATAAAATAGCAAAACAGTGATACATCTTAAGTTCAGTGGAAGTCTGATAGGAGATGTTTTGGGGTAGTTGGTCCTTTATGTAAAAGAAGGTGAGCTCCTGAGTAAAGGAGTGCAAATGAGAAAAGGTTGTGATTATCATCTTCAGGGATTGACTAAAGCTGAGCACGTTGAGGCAAAGTAGGGATTTGACAATTAGCTTTCAAAGTCTCTTCTCATACTTTATGATTTCAAATATTCATCTACTCTGGTTCAGTCACTGGATTGTATATTTTAGATACATTATTACATAGAGTCTTCAAAATTTTGTGGATATAGGATTTATTATTTAACTCATGGGGAATGGAAAACTAGAGATGTTAGGTAATTTGCCCAATGACCTACAGCTGCTAAGTGATGAGCAGTGGTCTCAATCCTAGGAAAAGCTACTCCAAAGCCGCTGCTTTCTTCAGTTTACCACACGAAGTGGTGGCTCTGATAGCAATTTGTAGGCTGATAAATGGTGTCACCCTCCAGGTTTTCTTAAAGCACTTTGTGAACTTTAATGTGCATAAAAATTACCCTGAGATCTTGTTAAAATTCAGATTCTAATTCAGCCTGAGTTTCTGCAGTTCTAGCATGTTCCCAGGTGAAAGCAATACTGCTGTTCCGTGGAACATACTTTACTCAGACGCAAGAGACAGCTGAAGTTAATCATTACTGTGCTAGGTAAAGTATAAACGGTTTCCAAACAGCAACCTGTGTCAGTTTAGGTGGAGAAAAAGTAGCTGTGGGAGCAGATCTCAGAAGGTTATTGTGCTTGATGCTGCTGTTAGAGATATTTGCTGTCTTACAGGCAAGGGAGAGATTGTGGAAACAGAATGGGATAGAGGTAAGGTTAAGATTTGTCTGTCATATCCTCCATCAGCAGTAACTGCCTTTGGCACTCTGTTATTGTTCATTTCTGAATACAAGTTCACAGATTTAGCTGGTTGCTACAGGAAGGACCTCATATAAAATCTTTCCTTTTGGTTCCTGGAAATCTAGTCTTTTCTCACAGTTTGTCTTCAACACAAGACTGATGAATTAGAGATGGATGATAGATTCTCTTCTCCAAACTTTTCCTTCCAATCCAGAATGTTAGAGAGACGGGGAATCTTAGAATCTTAGGGTTGGAGTAGAACCCCAGTGAAGATGTATGCAAGAAATGGCACAATGCATCAGCTTCTCACTGTCCCAGATACTTCCTTGCATATCTTGGCTCCTTGCTTATAGATTAAGAAATAGTAGTATAGCTAAGACTCGTATCTTCTTCTGATAGTGGGTTTGGAGCTTGGGAAGCTCAGCATCTCCCATGGAGCAGTGAAGCATATCGAAAAGAAATACAAGAAGGAAAAGAAAAGGAAGAACAAAAGCAATAGAAACGGCTAGTTTATAATTTATCTTTGCCATTTAATTTTTATTTAATAGTTCAATCAATAGTGGATGTTTGAAGGGATCCTATAAAGCCTAAAATCTACATTAAAAACTAAGACACAAGCACACAGGAATTTATTAGCTACATTGTAATCTTATGGTACTACCATCATAGGCTGTATGTGGTTTGTTGCAGACCGAAATGCCAATAAGCAGCACATGAATATAACTGGAAGAGAAAGTACACGTTTTTGTTGTTTTTTAATACAGAGTCTGACTCTGTCGCCCAGGCTGTAGTGTTGTGGCAGGATCTCAGCTCACTGCAACCTCCACCTTCTGGGCTCAGGCCATCGTCCCACTTCAGCCTCCCTAGTAGCTGGGACTACAGGTGCACGCCACTATGTCCAGCTAATTTTTGTATTTTTGGCAGAGACGGGGTTTTTCCCTGTTTCTCAGACTGGTCTCGAATTCCTGACCTCAAGAGAGCCTCTGCCTCAGCCTTCCAAGATGCTGGGATTACAAGCATGAGCCACTGTGCCCAGCCAGTACATGGGATTTGAAGGTGTGTTGCTGGGAGTGGGATTGGCATGGTGAGTGACTTCTGGATCCTTCCCAACTAGTATTGAAAAATGGGATGCATTCCTAAGTGCTATTTCTTATGTAATAGTTTCTTTTTTATCGGGAAAACTGAATGGGACTAATGACAAATGCCCAGGTATTTTAAATAAATATTGTGGTAAAATCATTTCATTAAAATCAAATGGCATTTAGAAATTCATGAATGAGAAGCAGAGTTTTCAATTATTAGAGCAACACATCAATTCTAGTGAAAATGTAGGAAAAAGAGAGAGAAAAAGTAAATTGTAATTTCAGCATCCAAATAAAACAAGCTTTGTTACTTTATATTTTCTTTTAGACATTGTCACTATGAATCCTCTACAGTGTTGTGATCATAATATACATCTAATTTTATATCATGATTTATAAGCATTTTCCCTGTTTCACAGAATTTTCAAAGTCGCTATTTTAGATATAAAACAGAACATTTGATGTTTCTCCTTGGTTTATATTAAAGTTTATAATTTTCATTATTAGAAATAATTATGATGTGAATATGATCTGTCAAATAGATGGAATATATTTCCTTAATTCCCTGAGATAGAATTACTGAGTCAAAGCCTCATTGTGATTATCTAATACCTCAACTTCATGAGAAAGAACTTTGGTATACTTTTGTCAAATAGAATATTATAATTTTTTAAGTTGCTAATTTAGTAAGTGAAAAATGGTACCCAGGTTTTCTAATGTGCTCTTTTTTTGATAACTAGTGAACCTTTTTGTCTGCTATTTGTACTTTTTTTCTTATGAATTTAGTATTTATATCTTTAGTACATGCATCCGTTGTCTTATTCTTTCTGTTGTCTCTTATTGTTTCTTACCCATTTGTGGTGATCAAAAGGCTTGTTTTATGATATTAAGAATGATTAAGCAGTGCTTTGTTTAAAACACTAGATTATTTCTGATGTGAGCTCCTTGTGCTTAGAGCAAAGGGGTATGGAATTCTATTCCATCTTGGCATATGCTGACTTCCTCAGCAGATTTCAAAACTGTCTCTGGGCTTCATGTCAGTGTGACCTAGAAAGGAATGAAAGCACAGCCAGCCCAAATCCCTATCAGAGCTGTAACCTTCACTCTGATTTCCTGTTTTCCTTAAGGTTGACCTCAATATAGATTCCATACTCTTGAGCAGAGTGCATCATTGGATTTATTTTCTTTTTGCTTTGTCAAAATGGATTAATGCACATTGAGGTTAGAGACTGCCTGAGAATATACGGTAAAGAAGACAGATCTAATTTTGGTGTCTCCATCTCATTGTCCAGTGATCCCATTATGCTCCTAGAGGCTTCGAGAGCTTCCTGATGAACCACATGTTCTGGACCTTTCAAAGGCTTCCCTTGACTATCGGAACCTCCCTGTCAATTACTTTATTTCCTCTGAATCCTGTAGTCTGCTAGCTGTTTACTGCAGGGCCTTTTAGTGACTGTTTTATCCATTTTTGATTGCCCATTTTGAAAGAAATGTATAAATGTTATATGCTTTTGCTCATTTGCTTCTTCTGCTTTTATGGTATCAGTGTTTCATCTGTTAAAAAATCTGACTTTCTGGCCAGGTGCGGTGGCTCATGCCTGTAATCACAGCACTTTGGGATTTGGGAGGCCGAGGCGGGTGGATCACCTGAGGTCAGGAGTTAGAGACCAGACTGGCCAATGTGGTGAAACCCGTCTCTACAAAAAAAAAAAAAAATAGCCGGGTGTGGTGGTGTACACCTATAATCCCAGCTACTTGGGAAGCTGAGGCAGGAGAATCACTTGAATCCGGGAGGTGAAGGATGCAGTCAGCCAAGATTGTGCCACTGCACTCCAGCCTAAGTGATGCAGCAAGACTCTTGTCTCAAAAACAACAACAACAAAAAAATCTGACTTTCAAGGTGCTTTGCACATTTCCCTGTCTACAAAGATTTCCCCTGTTGCCTTAAATGTATTACATCTTTTCTAGTTTGATCCTCTTGGATATTGTTTGCTTTATTTTAGCATATATTGAATTCCAGTATAGTTATTTGTAATTTCATCCTTTTCCTCAGTGGATTATATAGTCTATAAAATAGAGAGTGTATATAATTAATTTTTAAATTTCCCAACACTTAATCAATGCACTTCCCTCATATGGTGAGTGCTCAATGGTTGTTTATGGAAAAATATGAATGATATTAATGGTTAGAATTTCAGACACTACAGCAGGCTGAAGCAGTGGGGAGGTATTTTACATGGTTTTATACAGGTGGCTGCCAAAACATGGGGCTTGCAGAAAGGGCAAACATTGGTTAAGGCAGTTCCTCAAGGAAAGCTGAAGTCAAGTTTTAGCTGTTTGGTGATGTGGACTTGTAGCAATATCCTTAAAAGTCAATATTATACTTGGATTTTGTAGGAGACAAAATTGGCTGTCAAAATGAGTAGGAAAAGATGAATACTTAGTCAACAAATGGGATGTGATTGTTCAGAAGTCCACTGAGTAAAATGTGCTCTACTGGCCACAGGTGTTGCTTTCTATTGTTTGGTGTTCCCTGGACAAGCAGTGAAACTATGAGAAAAGCACAGGTGTTTGGCTTTGCTTTTTTGGTTCCTGACTGTTGGGAAGAGTAGTTAAGCCAAGGCTCCAGTATTGGCTCTTGGGGAAGACCCCGTTTAATTGACACCAGTGTATTAAGATATGTTTGTATGAGAAACTTATTTTGAGAAAGTGAACCTTTAATCCAAAATTGTTCATATGCTAACGTGTCATGATTTTTCACTGCAATAAATGTTAACTATTTCATAACCTTTGTTCTGGCAGTCTTTGTTTTTTTAACCAGTTAAGAATAAATGTTTAATGATTAATGATTAATGTTTAATGGTGAAACATGAATGATTTCAATGTCCTGCTTTAACATATTTAAAAGAAACTTTCTTGATATCCTTATGCTATATTATTAAATAGAGCACACTATAAATAATACAGTTACTTTCTCTTTTTTTTGTTTTTGTTTTTTGAGACAGAGTCTTGCTCTGTTGCCCAGGCTGGAGTGCAGTGGCTTGATCTCAGCTCCCTGCAAGCTCCACCTCCCAGGTTCATGCCATTCTGCCTCAGCCTCCCGAGTAGCTGGGACTACAGGTGCCTGCCACCACGCCCGGCTAATTTTTTGTATTTTTTAGTAGAGATGGGGTTTCACCATGTTAGCCAGGATGGTCTTCATCTCCTGACCTTGTGATCCACCCACCTCAGGCTCCCAAAGTGCTGGGATTACAAGTGTGAACCACTGCGCCCAGCAAATAATCCAGTTACTTTCTACAGACAGTTTTGTAAACCAAACTATTGTTTTCCAATAAATTGAGATTAACACCTAATTTGCATTTTTCCAAGCACCAGGAGGTAGAATAAAGATAAAGAAGACCTTGATTCTATTTTAAATAATAGTATTCATAGTATAAGTCAGGCTGTGAAAAGCTGTGTAATAGAAGTCATAGTGTTATGAGGTTCTTTAGCAGATGGAGAGATGAAGGCCAGCAATCCTGCCTCCAGCCAGGTGTGTCCATGGAAATTACTTTTCAAAAAGAGCTTCAGGTTTCCCTTTGGTTTTTAATCATTTGAATTCACGTGAAGGTGGTGCTGATATTTAAAGCTGTGTGTGTGGCTTTAAAGGTGTGGCTGATTTTTTTTTTTTTTTCACTTTGGATCAATGAAATGAAGGATTAAGATAAATGTTCTGGCTCTCTCAACTTCCAGAAAAATATAATCTTCAATGTTTGTTATTGGTGCTTTTAACATGTTGGCATTGTCTAAAATGTCACTTTCAATTTCTACATCACCAACAGAGTGGACCTTGTTTATGTTTATACTCACCTGCTCCTAATTTCATTTTTCTGGTTTAAGAAAACCACTTCTGAGTTTAGAGTTATTGTGGGAGATCAGTGGTTTTGAGAAACTGACAATCATGTACTAAAATCTTTTAGACTCTACAAAATTAAGACTCTTCTGTTTCTCTCCTAATTCTTTTCTTTCTCCTTTTTTCTCTTATACTACAATCCATAAAGCTCAAAGTAACAAAGCCTTTAGCAGAAGGAACGGTTTGATAACTGAATTTGAAGCAAAGTACATTAGGCATACGAGAAATGATTGATATTTAAGTTCTATTGGGCTCCATAAGAAAAGAATAATATTTTGTTTGGAATTTCTGTCCTCTCTTAAGTGACTGTAGGATAAAGTCTGAGTAGTCTAAGGCAGGCGTAATTAGTATATCACCTGTGGCAATGACTGGGTTAGGAAGGGCTATATGAACTTACTCTGGTCGATGATATGTGAGAAGATTGCTAGTGGGCAATATCAATGTTGTCTCTGATAGAGATGTATAAGATGAGATACCTGCTATTATTCTGGACTTGGTTGTGTATATGTTTGAATGCCTGGAGCTATGGTGGACATCTTGGCAACACGAGAGGGATTAGTAGGGACAAGCTGGGAGACATGGTGAAAAGGGCAGAGTAGAGATGGGGCAGCCTTGCACCTTGTTAGTGCTTGGGACTTCTTACATGAGATAATAAACATCCTTATAATTGTGCCTATTTGAGTTAGAGATTCTATGACTTGCGACCAAACCATCATAACTGATAAAGTGTGATCTGCTGGAATAGGCTGGAAGACACTAGTTTGCAGACAGTTTCCCCTCCATACTGCCATGTTTCCTGAAGTTCTACCAATAGGCTCTCCAATGAGTTAAGGCACTGAGGCCTCTGTTAACTATAAATCTGCTTTCTAGAGGGTGTAACACATTTGCATTTTATCTCAATATTTAATCAAACTCTCATTTGTCACCTAGTTTCTGAGAAACTAGCAAACCAAACAGCAAGGTTTGATGGTGAGAAAGGAGCCAGGAAAGATAAGTATGGGAGGATGCCAGGAAGAGCAGTTTGAGAGGGTGGGCTTCCAAATGGGTGAGTTGTGAGGAACTTGGTGACAGCACAGTGGCAGCTGTAGGGAGACTCTGAGCAGAGGGCAGGGAGTGAGGGTGGAAACCAGGATGAGTACCACTGGCAAATATGGCTTATTCCAACTGTAAGTTTTACAATCCAGGACTGCCCAAAATGCCATGGTTCTGAACTGGGATACAACAAACTACAGGGTTTCCCATTTAAACCTGCAGAATCTTTGCTTCCTGCATTTTCCACTCTATTGATGCTATATTGAGTTTTGTTTGTTATGGTTTTTCTGGTTGGCTGAAAGAAATTCAACTTCTGTGACATAATGGGATTTAATCCTAGAGCAAAATATTTATTCCTAAGAAGTAGGCTCTGGGTCTAATGACTTTGGTATATACAATATGATGTGGGTTTGATAAGACATATTGATTTCAAGTCTGGAAAAGAATAATCTCTTCTGTCCTTTCTTCCTCTCCCTTTAACCACTCACTATCCTCTTACACCAAGATAGACTTTTTATTCTGTGTATTTTATAGTAACATAAAAGTGTTTTTTCTTCTCTTGGTGGACATGGAATGGGAAAAAAAAAAAAAACCTAACTCGCGTAGACTCTGTGTGAAGAAATATATTATGTATAAGCGGAGGACAGGGGCCACTTCTGCAGTTATAGTAGATCTCATTTACCAAACAGAAACTTCCCAAGTCTCCACTTGAGTCTGAAGCTGATGTACTCCCCCCAGGTACTGCCCACATGAGCAGAGCATATGGCTGTGCTAATGTGCAGTAAAACTTGAGAGAAACCATTGAAGCCTGCTCTCTTCTGGGAACACAGAATCTTTCCAGTCAATTCTCCCGTGATCCACCCATGTCTTCTTGGCACCTCCCTTCTGGGCCCTGCCAAGAATTAGCTCATGGCTACGTTTTGTCTCTGTCTATTTGCTCCTAAGGGGCTAATCCCACGAATTTCATTTGCTATTTTTAGAAAAGGGAGGAGGAGGTAAATCAAAAGACGAAGTTTTTTTTGTGATCATCTTAAGGCAATTTCAGTAATAAATGATGGCAGGGCTGAGTTTCATATACTAATTACAAATGACTACTTGAGTAGATGGTCTCCTCTACAAAGTGCTTGGAGTTATGGTATGCCCCTAGCCTGGTGCTATTTCAAAAATATGTGTGAGTTTTATTGTGTAGCCCACGGAGTGACCAGTATAATTAAGTTGCCAAACAGCTTTTCCCTTTTTCTTTATCACCTTCTTTTTTCAATTACTGCAAAGTGTCTGAAAAATTCAGCTTAGTGCCTTAATTTTCTACTTGATCCAGGCAAATGAGGCCAGAGTAAACAGATGGTGCTGCTGCTGCACCCCTGCAGGCAAGCCATCTCAGAGGCTGTTGGATTAGAAGAAAGAAATGAATGGATTTTAGTGCTTTGGGGTCTATGCTGTAAATAATCTTTACTCTACAATTCAGAATCACGAGTCTTTCAGTCTGCACAATGGGATCATCTGAACTCGGTGAATTAGTGTCCAGAGTAAGAAATAATTTATAAGGGTGTCAGCAGTGGGATTCAAAATTTTAATAAATACTTGCACATTTATTAAGGTGAAAATTAGTTAATCTGGCACTCTATCAGCTTGAACTCTCAAGTAGCAATTTCGCCCAATTACAGTAAAATACAGTTAGTGCCCATAATGAGGGCCCTGAGTCCCTGCAATTATTAGAATGTCTTCTGAATCATCCAAGAGGGCTGTCACTGTGACCAACACAGTTAATGTTATATTTGTTATGGATTCCATCTTTTAAAGTATGAGACTCTGCCCTTGACCTAAATGGTAATTTGCAGTCATATGAAACTCACTGTTGTACCCTGGGTTGGGATGTTGTTGAAAGCATTAAATGCATAGAGCATCCTGTTTTTAGATCTGAAAAGCAATGAGATCTATTTTTCTGATTATTTGATTTTGGCTGACCTATGTAACCATCACTTTCCTGCCTTGCTTTGGTCTCTAGGAAGCTTAGCGTCTGTAGGTTATTGTTGAATACATAGGATTGCATACTAACCTTATTCCTTAGTTTTATTATTTCACCTAGATATTTTTCTTATTCTTCTCTCAATGAATTATTTTATCTTTTTTGTATGTGTTTCAGTCTTACCTTGTCCATGGAATGACTAAAAATATGAATTTTATGTTCTTTCTCTGGGCCATGCCAGATAGCAGGAATCTTGCTTTTCATGAATATCTACACCTTAATTGTAGTGTCTGATTGGTAGCACATGCCGGGTATTTGCCTCAGGTTTTTGTGGGGTTTCCTAGTTTTGTTTATAAAGCATACCCAGTAGAGGTATTAGCCTCTATTATTATTGGTTGCAGGTAATTGTGATCCATATTCCTTTTGTTAACACAGTGCTACACAGTGCTATATATGTCTGGAATGTAACTCCTATTGCATTCCATCAGAAACAAGGGCAGTGCGAACGAGAAAGCCACATGTTAAAATAATTCATATCCACTGAGGGCTTTATACCCTGGGAGGATCTTGCTGTATGGTTCTGTAATAGAGTCCTCTCTCCGTTGTGTGGGAGTTTTATGGCCGACTTTTCCTTCTACCTTTCCACAGGCCTTTCCAACCAGCCAGCTATAATTATTCCCTCTACCAAGTGGAAAGTCATATTGAGTAATTTTTGAGTGTAGCTCAAATGTTGGAAAGTCTAGGTTTGAAACCTCATCCTAGCCCTTGTAGTTATAAGCTAGAACATGAGCCTGTTACTTCAATTCTCTAAGCTTCAATTTCTTTACCTGTAAAATGGGGAGATAACAATATCTTCCTAGAGGGCATAGGAAAGAGGCAGTGTTTGCCACAGAATAAGTTTTCAATAGATGTTTGTTGTCACAATGACAAATTGTTTTAATAACAAAGGAGAATGAGAGTCAATTCTAGTCAAACTTTATTTTCTACTGGGTATGGATACCAGAAAGAATGTGCCTTTAAAAAAGGTTTGGGGCTATTTCAGAGACTAGTCTTCTATCTCTGGTCTTTATTACATAGATTATTGAACAATGAGTGTATATTCTAGTTGAGCTTGTGACCTAGGATCTGACTTGAAATTTCTGCTTTGTCTCTTAACACTTCTGTGCCTTAATTTCTTGCTCTATAAAATGGGGATAGTGATCTCTCTCTAAGAGGGTGATTACAGAAACTTATAAAAAATGTAAGTTTGGCTGATGTGGTAACCAGCCCAGAGTTGAATTCAAGACACTTCTGTGTTACTTGTAGGGCTACTATTACACAGTAAATGCTTAATAAGCATGAAGGAAATAATAAGCCTTTGCCAATATATAGAATACCTTAAAGGATTTTAATGCATTAAAAAATTGTATTGTGGCAAAAACCACGTAACATAAAATATACCATTTTAGCCATTTCTAAGTGTACAGTTCAATCATGTTAATTATATTTATATAGCTGTGTAACCAATGTCCAGAACTTTTTCATCTTGTGAAACTGAAACTCAATACACATTAAATAACAGCTCCCCATTTTCTCATCCCCATGGTCCCTGGAAATCCCTACTCTACTTTCTGTTTCAGTGAGCTTGGCTACTCTAGATACCTCACAGAAATAGAATCATATAGTATTTGCCTTTTCGTGACTGGCTTATTTCACATAGCATAACATTATCAGGTTTATTCATGTTATAGTGTGTGTCAGAATTTCCTCTCTTTCTAAGGCTAAATCATATTCCATTTCATGTGTGTGCCACATTTTGTTTATCCATTCTTCTGTCAGTAGAGACTTGAGTTGCTTCTACCTCTTGGCTATTGTGCATAGTGGTGCTGTGAACATGAGCGTGCAAGTATCTCCTCAACATCTTGCTTTGATTTCCTTTGGATATATACCCAGAAGTGAAATTGCTGGATCATATGGTAACTCTATTTTTAATGTTTTGAGGAACCACCATATTTCAATGCATTTTAAAAGAAATCTTTTCATTACTTTGTGAATGAAGCATCACCTAATTTCAAACAGTAAATGTCTGCTGAGTCAGATTTTATGGGAAAACTATGAAATGGAACTTTTAGTGCATTTTCATATAATGTTATGAATATGCATCCATTTTTTCTGGATTTATGTCTCTAAAGCACACAAAAAATGACTTAAAAGTTATGAATGGACACATGCCACCACAAAACTGCGAGGTTCCAACTCAGTTTTTTATGACTTCTCTGTTACTTATTACAGACCATTGTGTGGCTTTAAGCCATAGCAATCTGATTCCAATACATGCAGTCTGGGTCTTTGTAAAGATTGTAAATTACTATAAAAAGAACAGAATAAATTATGCAGCTACTTAAACCTTGGATGTTCTGCCTTGGTCACAGTCTCATTATCTACTTTTAATGGAGCATTATACTGTATTAATACTGATTTTTCAAGTCTATATCCTTTCTGCAAAATGTGTTTGCACAAAAGGCTGAGGAAGAATTTTCTTTCTGTTTAAACTGATGATGAATAAGTGGGTCGTATGCTTTCAGTGGTATGTTTTGGGGTGAGAGAGCGAGAACAGTGTGAGAATAACAGGGGTGTTAGGGTGAAAGCTGGAGCCATCCAATTTTCCTGTATCTCTCAGGAACAGTAATCCCAACTCCATTAGTACAGAATGAGAGGCCATTTGAGTAAATATAGTCACATAAATATATCATTAGGCAGTTTTGTAAAATGCACATTATTTACTCAAGCAAATATGTAATTAGAACATTTTTTAAAACACAGATTATCTACCAAAGAGACTCAAACTGCTCCTTTGGAGCATTTAAGCCTATTGGGTAAAACTGTAATTAGGCCATTAATTAAACCCAAATCATATTATTTATTAAAAGGTGCTTTGCTGATCTGATAAGCATTTTCTTTGCTCTTTTAAGGCATTTTAATAATTAATTCTTGTGAGCCCCTTGGCTATCACTTGCCCTTCATTCATTTCTTTCTGATTTTCTTCTTGCTTTATTTTATGATGATGGTTATAGATTTAGATTTCCCTGTGGATAATATGTGCAAAAATGCCTGATCTAGCATGCCATCGACTTTCCTGCATAGTCCTTCAAAGATGTGAGGATGAAAGGACCAGCTCACTATATTTTCTGTATTTTTTTAACTATATCCTCTTTGAATATTTTTTAGGGGAGTGATTTTAGAATTGTCCTGTGTTTTTTCCTCATGATTGCACATAGACTTGGTAAGATAAAAAAATGTCAAGTTCTAAAACTGAGGTTCGTGTGAACCTGCTGGAGTGGGTTTGTTTTGAATGAAGTCAAATTCCCCTTTGAGCCCTTTTGTGACTAGAGAATGTATATTTGTAAAATACTTTAATCCGATGTGGTCTTTCATTTGTGGTCCTGAAAAGGACTGGTGGTTCATATAGGTACTTGGACCTGTAACAGCAGTCTTTGGTTTGTTTCGAGCAATATTCACTTACAGTCCTCCAAAACCACACGTCCCAAAGGATAAGGGTTTAATAGGATATGTGAAAAGAATAAGCCGTTTTTGGTTCGCCCTGCTCCAATTGAATTTCTCCATTGTAGCTCATGTTGTTTTTCCCCCTAAAAAAATGCAGCGTAATTAGTTTCTCAGAAGCTCAGAGTTCTTTGTTTTTGCCTGAGAGTCTTTGCTTTTGCCCTACCCTTCCTTCGGAACCCTGACTGTCTCTTGACTCTCCTTTGCCTAGGTAACCCCAAAAGATTCCACACAATATGGAGTTAAGAACACACTAGGGGAGCTAGATTGTCTAGGTTTGAATTGAGATCCTCTCTTAATTAGCCGAGTGATCTTGGCAAGTCACATACCCGTTTTGCTCGCTAGTTTTATGTACCTCCCTTATAGATGGGGAGTACTGTAAATTGCTATGCACTAAGTACTTACATAGTGATCATTATTATTTAGGTCTTTTGTTTCACAAAATCCTTCTTTAACCATCCACATCTGAGTTTTCCTCAGAAGTACCCCTGTTTCAACTCCTATCACACTTTGCATTGCACTTGCTTATTGATTACTTTTTTCTTACACTAGACTAAAAATTCCATGAGCAAACAGATGCGCTTTATCTTCTTTAATGCTCTATGACAGCACCTAGCATGGGGCTGGTAAAATAGTGCCTGGCTCCAGGTCCACCTCTGTTGGTCAGGGTACTTTGCTAGGCACTGAAGATATAGTAGTGAACAAAAAGTACACTGCTTGCTCTTATTTAGCTTAAAGTCATGGGGGAAGATAAATATTGAGCTAATGATTATCTAGCAAATGGAAAATTGTAAATAAGACAAGTTCTGTAAAGTATAACCATGTAATTTCATGAAAGTTTAAAATAGGGGCATTAGGTCTCATCTGGGAGTTAAAGTAGATATTTCTGAAGAAGTGATGCATGGCCAACATCTTAAGATTGAGTAGTTACTAAATAGAAGAGGAAGACAAACACATAGAACAAATAAGTTGTGCCAATATTCTAGGTGTATTGCATTACAAAAGGTCCAGGTCTTTCAAATGGAGACTTTGAGCAAAAGAGAAATCTTAGATGAAGCTGAAGAGATAGACAGGGGCCCTGCACAGAAGGCACTGATGGACATCCTAAGAAGGTTTTATGTATAATCAAACAAATGAGAAGCCATTGATATATTTAAGTAGAAAAAATGATATTATATTGGCAGTTAAAAATATCACACATTTTGGGCTTGCTGGATGTGTCTGTAAGGTGAAGAATAGATTGGATTAGAGTGGCTGATGCATGATAGATATACAGAGTTGGCTCATCATATTCATGGATTCCACAGCTGTGGATTCAACCAACCGTGGATCAAAATGCTTGGAAAATAAAAAGGGATGATTTCGTCTGTACTACACACATACGTACTTTTTTCCTTGTCATTATTCTCTAAACAATAGAGTACAATAACTATTTACATAGCATTTCCATTGTATTAGGTATTATAAGTAATCTAGAGGTCATTTAAAGAGTACAGGAAAATGCACGTAAGTTATATGCAAATACCATGCCATTGTATATAAGGCACCTGTGTAAACTAGCCCTAGAAACAATCCCCTGTGGATACTGAGGGACAAATAAATGTGACAGTTTTTATATGTTGTTGCAAAAAGGTGAAGAAAATGATTTTGGTAACTTAGACTATACTTATAATTGTCAAGATAAAAATATTGATAGATTTTGAGAGATAGTTAAGAGAGTCAACAAGATATGATGATTGAATATGGGTAATAAGGGAAAGAGATTCACAAGATGATGCCCAGGTATTGGTAAGTAAATTGATGTTTCCTTCTATCACTTCCTGAGAGCACACCACAGGAAGGGGACAAGGTTTGGGAGGAAAATAACAAGCTTTCCTTTGAATATATTGCACTCGAGAGGACGTTGGGACATCATAAACATGATTTCAAACAGGAGGTTGGAAACATGGTTTTGAGGCTTAAAGAATAAGTCTGGGATATTGATTTAAATGTGGATGTCATCTGCAAGTGGGTGGATTTTTGAAGCTATGAATGCAGTAATCTAGAGAGAGACTCTTGAGTGAGAAAAGGAAAGGACCTGGGGCTGAGGCTTGAGGACTCCAAATATTGTTGACTGGCAGGCGGTGGATGAGCTAGTGAAAGAGTAACCAGAAATATATAGAAGGAAGGAAACCAAGATCATTATATTGCAAAAGCTGATGAAAGCCAAAATATACTTCTTTGACATATTTTCAGATGGCTGTTCAGAGAACCTGCAAACAGAAGTAGCCTCGTAAAGCTGTCTTCTGTGGGAAAGATTTGTATCTGTAGAGAATCTTCATTGATGCGGTCAGGTTTTCTCTGAGGCCCTCCCTTGTCCAGATCTAGTAAAGATTGACTGAGAGTCTGACACCTTTAAAGGTTTAAAAGAAACATTTGCCATATATCTTCTCTGAGGGCTGCTACCTGTGACGTTTCATCTGTGGAACAGCACTGCCTTTGCTGGTTAAGTCGTCTTTTCTCCCCGTCCCATAGCCTCTTTTGTCATGCTCCAAGCCCCCATTCTTTCTGTAACCTCAAAACGGCATAAAAGTATCAACTACCTGGCCATTGTTTTGAGTTCTTATATCTTGTATGACTCCCACACATGTTAGTACATTTGTATGCCTTTTCTCCTATTAATCTGCTTTTTGTCAGTTGATTTTCGGCAAACTTTTCAGAGGCTGAAGTTGAAATTTTCCCTTGGCCCCTACACAGCCACGCAAAGAGCATGTTTCAAAAGGAGGGCAAGGTCTATTGTGTCTAGAGCTGCCCAGAAGTCCTTTGGATTTAGGAACACACAGGTCATTTCATTGAATGAAGCAATGAATTAATTGATGAAATAACTTTAGTATAATCTGAATAATGAAAGAGAAAACATTTTAATGAATATTTTATTAGAGCCTGTAATATTATAATATGTATTGTGTTTCTCATAAAGTAGAATTATAGTATGCTCTGTTTTTCAGCTTCACTATCCTTGAAATCCTTGTTTTTCTGGTGTGTCTTACAGGATAAGATGTTTTGTAGAATCCTGGTTTGGGATGTGTTCAGCTACAGGTGTTACTTGGGCAACAATTCTTGGTTCTGTCATTTCTCATTTTCCAGGAAGCCTTTCCAATCTACTTTCCCTGTCTCATGTTAGACTATAGTGTTGAAATTGTGTGGCAGTGTAGAGGCGGGTCTCTGAAACCAGACTTTGAAAGTTTAAATCCTCTTGCCTGCTGGATGACTTTGAGCACATTACTTAAGCTTTCTGTTCCTCAGTCTCCTCACCTGTAAAATGTAAATGGTGATATTTGCATAAAATGTAAATGAGGTAAGGCATATAAAGTACTCAGTAGAATGTCTGGCACATTAGTAAGCAATTTAAAACTGTGAGTGATGATGATGATTAGAACACCAGAAGGGGACATTAGCTTTTTTTTTTCTTTATTTTTTTTAAATTGTAACAAGGAGTAAAATAACTGGTTTCTTTCAGAATATATACTGAGGAGAAGAAAATGCTTTCTTGTGGCTTCTGTTTGGTAGCAAAGACGAACAAAGCACAAAATGGGAGTGTGCCCCATGGTGTGTTTCAATTTCTGCTTTTTAAAATCAATACATAATATTTTACATATTTATGGGGTACATCAGTTATTTTGTTACATGCATAGAATGTATCATAATCAAGTCAAGGTATTTAGAATATCCATCACTTGAGCATTTATCATTTCTGTGTGTTGGGAACATTTCAAATCCTCCCTTCTAGTTGTTTTGTAATTTGCGGTTTGTCGTTGTTAACTGCAGTCACCCTGCTCTGCTATTGAGCATTCACACTTATTTCTTCTATCCAACAAGATGTTTGTACACACCAACAAAAGTTGATCTCATAAAGCAGAGTAGAATGATAATTTCTGCTTTTTAAAACAAATGTGGATTGAGTCTTTCAGAGAGTTAGGGCCAGCCTGACTCTATGGGTGTGGGGTGGTTTGTGTTGAACATCCATTCAGATACACAGCAGAATGAGGTACCTTACATTTCGCACAAGAACTGGCCCTATCTTCCACGCATTTGAGAAAGTAAGCTTACAGCTTTATTTTCATTCAGATGTGATCCTGGCCTTTGTCAGAGAATCTTCACTGTTGTTCAACTGTTTTAAAAATCTTTGTTAGAAAGTGGATGATACTCATAAAGAATTACATAAAAAATTATATTAGTCCATTTTCACATAGTAGAAAACCGGTGTTTGTTTGTTTGTTTTGTTTTTTGAAATGGAGTCTCGCTCTATCTCCCAGGCTGGAGTGCAGTGGCGCAATCTCGGCTCACTGCAAGCTGCACCTCCCAGGTTCACGCCATTCTCCCGCCTCAGCCTCCTGAGTAGCTGGGACTACAGGCGCCCGCCACCATGCCCGGCTAATTTTTTGTATTTTTAGTAGAGACAGGGTTTCACCGTGTTAGCCAGGATGGTCTCGATCTTCTGCCTTCGTGATCCGCCCGCCTTGGCCTTCCAAAGTGCTGGGATTACAGGCGTGAGCCACCGCGCCCCGCTGAAAAAGGGTTTAATTGACTGACAGTTCTGCATGGCCCAGAAGGCCTCAGGAAACTTCTAATCATGGCAGAGGTGAAGGGGAAGCAAAGTCCTTTTTCTCGTGGCAGCAGGACAGAGAGAGAGTGAAGGGGAAAGGACCACTTTTAAACCATTAGATCTCATGAGAACTCCCTCACCATCATGAGAACAGCATGGGAGAAACCGCCCTCAAGATCCAATCACCTCCTCCAGGTCCCTCCCTGGATACATGGAAATTACAATTCGAGATGAGATTTGGGTGGGGGCCCAGAGCCAAACCATATCAAGGATATTCAGTTTGACAGTTTCTCCAAGTTCTCTAAAATTTAGCCTTAGATTATCAAGCCATGAGAGCAATAGGTTTATAACCCATTATTGTGAACTGGCAGAATTACTTCTCAATTGCTCTGTACACCGTGCCTTCAGTGTGCCTCCGTGCATGCTACAAGAAGGAACTCTAGGAAAGTCACTCTGAACTTCCCATGGGAGATTTTTGTCTCAAGTCTCTGTGTCTTTTCACAAACAATTGATATGCTATTAATGATAAATGCACAGATTTTTGAAACTAATTAGGCCTCTCATTTTCTGGCTGGTTGCTAAAATGTGCAGAAATGAATTTGCAAGATTATACTATGTGTTAGATGTCTTCTTCCCGCTCTTACTGCAATCTGCTCCCTGCTCTGGGGCCTGATTCATATGAACTGTATCAAGGGATTTCTCTGCCCTTGGGCAGAGAATTTGGCCCATGGGAGGTTCCAGAAAGATATCTAAAGGAGTGGAAAGTGTGAGACTAGCTACTTATTCTCTGAGCTCTCGGCAGGTTAGTTACTTCTCTTAATAAGTCCACACCTCCTATCAGGTGGCCCTCTCTACAGAGCTCTTTCTCTGGCTACCACTAACAACTTCCTCATCTTGCCCTTCAGGCTGAGAGTAGTAAAAACTCCCAGTTTTTCCCTGTTACTTTTCTGGAGGCACTCCACTGCCCACTTTTTATTTTTCATTTCTTAGATCCTTCTGACACCTTTTCAAATAGTCTCTTTATTAAACTGTACTTAATGGATTCAATTTGAGTGTGCCGTAAGATTCCTGCTGACACCCTGACTGATATACTATAGCAACTGTCTGGGCACCAACTAATCACCTCTTACTTTTACTCTGTTCTGTTTTACTTATGGCTTTATCTTTTATTCCAGCAAATTGTAAGAACCTCTGTTTTTTAAAGCATCTCAAAATATTCATTTGCAAATTCAGTGTGTAAATAAACAAGTGCTTATGCAAAAGACATATCAGGTGTTTTGCTCTATGGTGGGGATAAAAAGACAATTAAGCTTTAGTCCTTGAGGAGATTAGTCTTTGAGGAAGGCATCCAGAGAGACAAATAACCAAAATGGATTGTAGTGAATTAGAAAAGATAGAGGCTGGGCGTGGTGGCTCACACCTGTAATACCAGCACGTTGGGTCGGATCATGAGCCAAGGCAGTCGGATCATGAGGTCAAGAGATAGAGACTATCCTGGCCAACATGGTGAGACCCCGTCTGTACTAAAATACAAAATTAGCTGGGCGTGGTGGTGTGCGCCTGTAATCTCAGCTACTCAAGAGGCTGAGGCAGAAGAATCACTTGAACCCTGGTGGCAGAGGTTGCAGTGAGCCGAGATCATGCCATTGTACTCCAGCCTGGAGACANTGGTGGCTCACACCTGTAATACCAGCACGTTGGGTCGGATCATGAGCCAAGGCAGTCGGATCATGAGGTCAAGAGATAGAGACTATCCTGGCCAACATGGTGAGACCCCCGTCTGTACTAAAAATACAAAAATTAGCTGGGCGTGGTGGTGTGCGCCTGTAATCTCAGCTACTCAAGAGGCTGAGGCAGAAGAATCACTTGAACCCTGGTGGCAGAGGTTGCAGTGAGCCGAGATCATGCCATTGTACTCCAGCCTGGAGACAGAGCGAGATGCCATCTAAAAAAATAATAATAATAATCATAGAAAAGACAGATAGAGGCTGGGCGCGGTGGCTCATGCCTGTAATCCCAGCACTTTGGGAGGCCAAGGCGGGTGGATCACGAGGTCAGGTGTTTGAGACCAGCCTGACCAACCTGGTGAAACCCTGTGTCTACTAAAAATACAAAAATTAGCTGGGCATGGTGGCACGTGCCTGCAATCCCAGCTACTGAGAAGGCTGAGGCAGGAGAATCTTTTGAACCCAGGAGATGGAGGTTGCAGTGAGCTGAGATCATGCCATTGCACTCCAGCCTGGGCAACAGAGCAAGACTCCGTCTCATAAAAAAAAAAAAAGAAACTCCTATAGGGACTTGAGTGATGAAATTCCTTACTGTGCTTGGAAGTAGAAAGGTAGAGGACATCAGGGAAACCAGAATGGAAGGGAATTGAGGTGGTTACAAAAGGTGAGCTTATTGAAGATGGGTGAATAGGATGGTAGGATGGTCACAAGCACTTTATCTAGAGGGACTGTCATTTGTCTCCCTGAAATATCCATACTGTTGCTTGTTATATTGGATTTCACATTCATTTCCTGAAGTGTTGCTTATTTATTCTTTACAAAATCTTTTAATTTTAAAGTTTTGATTAGGAAACAAAACCTTGGTATTGCAAAATACTTTTTTATTTCCAAAGATTTATGTTTAACTCAAATGCAACTAATGAGCCTTGCAATATATGCCTAATTTCCTTTTCGTTTCCTGTGTTACAAGAATTGCATAAATCACATATTCACTTCAATTTCTTTTCTAAATAAGATGATAGATTTTTTATAGAGACTATGAACAGCAGGTAAGTAATGTTCAAGTAGTGAAAAATACACATTTTAGTTTCAATAAGAGGTGAAAATTGTAATAGTCCCTTAAAAGGAAATTGTGATTTACTATCTGATCTTAGAATAAGCTTAAGAATGGCCCACAAAGAGCCTGCAGGCAAACACAATGCATCCTGCTATGTGTGCTAGAGATGGCTATTTATTATCTGTCACATATGTTTCAAAAGAAAAGACCAAGTGATGAAAATCTCTGAATTGTTTAATTTTGGATTAATCAGAAGATGAAACGCAGGCTCTCAGTCTTTCATCAGCCTTCAAAATGAGTCCCGACCTAGTCTGCTAACTTGAAATAAAACTGAATGCAAACCTTCCCTGCCGTGTGAAAAGGTTTGGCTAGCAGGCCTCCTGGATTTTTTTGTCTGTTGGGTTTTTAATGAGAAACAAAGTCTAGGTTCTGGAACATTGTGAATTTTGATTACAGTGGGGTTCCAGCCTGGTTCGGATGGGAGAAATGTCAGAAACCTCGTGAACTCACCAGCCAGCTTCTAGATGAAAGGCTTTGGAGAGGCTTCTCAAGTGCTGCTCCAACTCTTGGTTTTTATCCAAACCCAAACTCTAAATCCACAGAGGTTCAGTAAGCACAAAATCCCAGCCAATCATTGGCTCTGTAAAATGCCAATTTTTCCTTCAGCAAACAATTATAAGGCATAATTGCTTGTATAGGAAATCAATCGACCTCCATAGATTTTTAATTGTCCATTTTATTTTGCTTCCTCATAAGTATTAAAAAATATAAGATTAGATTTAGTACAATATTGTGTTTCTGTTAAAGTCCGGACATATTGAAAGTGAGGAGGAACCCCAGCGCCTCCAGTGATCAAAGTGTCCCGTGACAGCTCCCATCTCCAGGGAAAGCATGCTTGAGGAGCATACAGAAGCTAGCAAGTGCTCAGTTTCTTAGCTTCTCTCCAGAGACTTCCGCAGAACATGCCAATTAGTGACTTGCTGGGTGGTTTGTATGTGTAGATAGACATCAAGATGTAAGATAATTCCAAGCAGTGCTTACTGAGCTACTCAGCTGTAAGAAGGCTGTAATTAATTTTAATCCTTATCCAATTTAAATAACCCTTGTTCAAAATGAACAAATAGATATTCTTGAGATCATGTTTGTTCATGCTACTATGTTAGGGCAGTGGGTCTCAAACTCTTCAGTCTCCCAACCCATGTGGTGAGACAAAGGTTTCTACAGACCACTCGGCAGTTTGGCTCTGTTTGCCTCTCAGTTGTCCCTAAATATTGATGGTTGCAAATTGGAATCTGGGGATGAATTTGGCTCAGAGATATGTTTCGTTTAGCTTGCATGGTGGGTTTTGTTTGTTAAACAGTTGCATCACCGAAAAATTAGATTTTATATAAAGTTCTAGTTTTCTAGTTTATTAAAAATTAGAAGATCTGGAACACATGTCTTTTTATGGTAATGCTCATTTGGAACTCGATAGAAGTTACACCCTTATTATAAGGAGCATTTGCTCTTTAGTCCACCATAGTTCCAAAATTCTGTATTTTCTTACACATGGCCAGATAATTTTTTTTATATTACCTGACTTAGCTCCATAGGTTCGATTTTGACCTTGGACAGGTTATGACAAACTTCCCAAAGAATGATTGAAAAAATATGCAAAACCAAGAAAAAATACAAAGAAAATATGGGAGTGAGTTTTTCCCTCCTGTAATTCCTTTCACCCTGTTTTCTTTAAAGCATTGATTTTTACATGCATTTTAAATAGGAATAAATATATTGTAAAATGTGGATACAGTTCAGTTTCACCTCTAGCCTCTGCAGATGAATCTGCTCTCTAGAACAACACTCAAAAAATTCTTTTCCTCTATAACTTTGGTTTTACAAACTGGCATATAATGATGACTTTTTTTTTTTTTTTTTTCCCCAGGGAACCCACAAGGACTTTCAGGACTAGAAAACATTTTAAATTTTCAAAATGATTTTTAAAATTAGTGTAAATATATTGTTGCCTATTTAGATGGACAGTTTTAAAAACTTCCGCTTGATTTATGAACAAATTTGCAATTGTCTTTGCAATTGCATTGCTGTGAGTGATCATCGAAAGAGATAGCATTTTACTGAATTTTTTGAACTTCAGTGCTCAAGTAACCGCTGTGATATTTTAGGTCATCCATGATACTTTCTTTCCTTTTCAAATGGCGACTGTCTATTTATCAGTTTTGTGAACTACTGCTGCAAAACATTTTGAAGTTGGTGTAATGGAATTTATTTGAGAACTATAAAACTGAGTGCCATGAAGATTGGCAAAGAGGACACATTTAAAGTCACAAGACAATAAGAGATGTGTATTTTCTATTTTCCTAAAATAAAAGATGAAAATGGTAACAGTCACCATCATTTATTGGGCATACAATATATGCAAGGCTTTATGCCAAGAGCTTTGCACACCTTACTTTGCTTAGTCCGTAAGTATTATGAGAAATCTATAAGGCATCGTTCGACAAAGAGCTGAGGTTCAGAAAATGAAGTTCCTTGCTCAATGTCACACCATCAGGATTAAAATCTAGCTTCTTTGACCAGAAGGGATAGGGTTGTTTGCCATGTCTAAGAGATAAATATAGAACACAGAAAGGTAAGGAAAGAAAATGTAACCCTCCTAGACAAGAAAACATTAAGTTAGCTTTGTAATATTGCCTAATTTTTTGTAACTTGAACAATACCTGTATTTCAAAGAACTGTTTTTTTCATTGCTGTAGTCAGGAATGAATATCTACCATTACCTTATCAGCAAGGTCTGCATTTTTCCTTATACCAAACGTCTCAGAGATGCTTTTCTGTTTAACTGAGAATGTTGTTACTTGGCCATTTTACATGTTGTTTGTTCTTAAAGTGACGTTATGTTAAAAGCATATTGAAATATAAATTTTTGTGCTCCTGTGAAAGCTTAAGCATTTCAAGGCTCAGTTTCATTTCAATTAATTTGCTCTATTATTCTGACATTTAAAAATTCTGCAAGTGTTACTATAATTAACTTTTTACCATTATAGGATTGCTATTGTTCTCTGGATAGCATTTCTGTTGACTGTCATACAGCTTCTCAAACTTTAATTTTATTTTGCTTGGGACTAAATAGAAGAATAATTTTTTGGGGAGGGGTAGAAAGCTATAATTGTGGATGTGAAGGAAAAGACCTATTATTTTATTATAGTGAAATGATCAAAAAGAATAAAGCTTTGTTTTTAATTGCCACAGCTCAGAGTTTTAGCATGAGGGTGACTTTAAACATGGGAAGTCCTCTAGTAGAGGAATAAAACATTTTTATCAGTAGTCTGTGGATGTCCATATCCCTTTATTTAATTTTGGCATATCTAGAACATTTAGTGGTCTTCTTCATTTGACAGCTTGATTTGGATTTGGTCATGTGACAACCATCTCACCAACTGGGGATTATTTTGAGGACATGATTTCCAATAGAGAAGGGCAAACCACTGTAGCCACCTTAGGCTTGGTGTTTGGGGACAATGCCCACTGCTAGAAGATACAAAAAGTGAAAACCAGGCTGCTGTGGAGAGGTAAGAGGGAAAGATAGGAGGAAAATGTAAATGCTAAGGAATACAAGGTGTAACTGTAAAATTAGGAAAGAGATACATTTATCAGAAGCTTCTCAGAAACCACTGGGTCATGTTTACTTAGTAAGTATATACATGTATAATTGCTTACCCACCCTAAACCATCAAAGCAAATGGGTGAGCATCCTGCCTCACATTCTGCACCTTGTGCTTGCTCTGTGTTTACACACTTTTTGCATCTAATATCCAAAGAATGTGTCTGAATAAGCAATTGTAGATTTTCACACGATAGTTCTGAAGTGCAAGAGAATAAAAGAAAATGAAGAGATTGTGCATGGATTTTATCCCATGTAAAGAAGGCAGCAACATGAAGACTTGAGAGGAATGTTAAGGGACTCATGGAACTTAAAATTCATAATAACATGGGGACAGATAGGAGGTAACATTTATTGAGCCTCTTCTAGGTGTCAGGTACTATATTGAGCAGCGGGGACGTATTACAAGACAGACTTGAACCCTCTTCTCATGCAAGTATATTAGGAAAAAGAAACAATGGCCAAGGAATTAGAAGTATTTTTTTTTTTTTTTTTTTTTTAAACAGAGTCTTGCTCTGTCACCCGGGCTGGAGTGCAGTGACCGGAGTGACTGGAGTGCAAGCTCCACCTCCCGGGTTTATGCCATTCTCCTGCCTCAGCCTCCGGAGTAGCTGGGACTACAGGCGCCTGCCACCGGCTAGTTTTTTGTATTTTTTAGTAGAGACGGGGTTTCACTGTGTTAGCCAGGATGGTCTTGATCTCCTGACCTCGTGATCCGCCCGTCTCAGCCTCCCAAAGTGCTGGGATTACAGGCTTGAGCCACCGCGCCCGGCCGGAATTAGAAGTATTTTGAGGGTTCAGAAGGAAAGCACAAGGTGCTAAGGAAATATATATAAAGGGAATTTAACCTAGTCTAGAAAGTCTAAGTGGTGTCACTAAGGAAAAGCAAGTACTCAAAGCAACAGAGTTGTGAGAAAGGAAAACTTCCAGGCAGACATAGTGTTTATCTCCATGAAGGAGGGAGGTAATAAGAAGCAAATATATAAACACAAATTGTGTGAAAAGCTATAAAGACAACCAATAGGCACAATGACAGGACCAAGGAGATAACTTGTATAATAAAGATATATGTTGTATACATTCAAAGAAACGCATCCTTAGGCAATTTTGTCATTGTGTGAACATCATAGAGTGAACTTACACAAACCTAGATGATGTAGCCTACTACACACCTAGACTATATGGTATGGCCTGTTGCTCCTAGCCTACAAACCTTTACAGTATGTTACTGTTATGCTCAATAAATGTTAGCTCCCACCTGTCCCTGTTTACTATGAATGTAAGTCCTATGAGCTCCTGAATACACTCGAGAGTCTTCATATTGCTGTCTCCTTTATATAGGGATTAAACCCAGGCACAGTCTCTTTGTTTTCTCTTTCTTTACTCGATTACTCTCTTACACATTAGAACTATTGTGTGAAAATCTAAAATTACTTATTCAGACACATAACTGAGATATTAGATTCAAAAGAGTGTAAATTGTAGGCAACTGTAACACAATGGTAAGTATTTGTTTCTAAATATATTTAAACATAGAAAATGTACAGTAAAATCAGTATAAAAGATAAAAAATGGCACACACGTATAAGGACACTTACCATGAATAGAACTTGCAGGACTGGAAGTTGCTCTGGGTGAGTCAGTGAGTGGTGAGTGGACGTGAAGGCCTAGGACGTTACTGTACACCACTGTAGACTTTATAAACACTGTACTACTAGGCTACACTGAATGTATAAAAAAATTTTCTTCAATATTAACCTTATATTTCTGTAGCTTTTTTCCTTTATAAACTTTTAAATTTTTGTTAACTTTTTGGCTCTTTTGTGATAACACTTAGCTTAAAACACAAACACATTGTACAGCTGTACAAAAATATTTTAAAATATCTTTATAAGCTTTTCTGTTTAAAACCATTTTATTTTAATTATTTTACTTTAGAAACTTTTTTTGTTAAAAATTAAGACATAAGCATACACATTAGTCTACACCTACAGAGAGCCAGGATCATCAATATCATTGTTTTCAACCTCCATATCTTGTCCCACTGGGAGGTCTTCAGGGGCAATATCACATATGGAGCTGTCATCTGCTATGATAACAACGCTTTCTTTTGGAATATGTCCTGAAGGACCTATGTGAGGCTGTTTTACGGTTCTCTCTCTCTCTCTCTCTCTCTCTATATATATGTATATATGTGTATATGTATATGTGTATATATATACACATATACACATATATATACACACACATAGAAGGAGTATACTCTAAAACAACAATAAAAAGCATAGTATAAGACATACTAGCAATAAGAATTTTAGCTCTGTTATAATCTTATGTAACCACTGTTGCATATGTGATCTGTCCTTCATGGAAACATTGTTATGCAGGGCATGACTATACTAGCCATGAAACCTGAAGGTTAAGAAACCAGTCCTGGTACAGGGAGCGAGGAAATTCAGGTAGAAAAGACAAGACATGAGAAGGCCGTGAGAGAGGCAAGTCTTTGGCATGTTTAAGAAACAGAAAGTAAGCCAGAGTCCTTGACATGTTGTGTTAGGAAGAGAGTAGAATGAGATGGGATTGAAAAATGTAGGCAGCGGCCAGATTTAACAGGCCTGGTAGACTCTATATAGTTTCTGTGGGAAGTCATTGGGGAGTTTTTGGCAGGGGCTTGACAGCATGTGCAGAGGCCTCACAATAACTCTGAAAGATAAGGAAATTAAGGCTATGAAAAGTTAAATAAGTTTCCAAATGTCTTTCACACTGTAAATGACAGAGCCAGGTTTTAGACTTTATTTAAGCCCCAAACTTGGGCTCCCTGGGAAGGTATCTGTGAGTGAATCATTTAGACTAATAATTGACGAGGAAGAGCCCTGAGAGAAACACATTCAGAAAGAATTTTTAGATTTGTCAAAATCTCCACTCCATAGAGAAAGACCCTGTGAATGGACACTCTCAGATGTTTGTGAATGAATTGTACACAGATCAAATGCTAAAGGAAGAAAAAATTCTACCAAGCCACAATAAAACCTACACGTAGGCCATATTTTAAAGTTCTCTTTATTCATTTAAACATGGAAAGGCAAAAAGGACATTTGAGACTGAGCAATGTTCCCATATCTTATAAATGAAAATAAGATTGGTTCTTCTTTCCTTTCATACTTTTTATAGTACATTTATCACTTATTTCTTGTTCTACTTAAATGTTGTATATTGGCTTTTGGAGTCCCCTAAAATTATGTTGTATCCTTTATGGGTAGTGGCAGTCAAGTAGTTAGCAGGCATCTGCTTCCCCATTCCCTGTCTCTATTGGCACAAAAAAGGTGTCCTCTACTGGGTACCTTGGAAGAATGATTGGCATGGAATGGGGTCATGGCCAATGAACTCAGCCCATAGACATACACTTTTTTATCCCTAACCCCAAGAGAGTTTCAGCAGTTTTCTCAGTTGCTTTCTTAAAGAATCCTCTGGTTAAGAAATTTCCAATGACCATTCTCCAGACTCTTCGAAGAAAGAAAAATAGATTAAATCATTAGGAGAAAAAGATTTGAACTGAAAACACAGCCTAATCATTGTGGTGAACGCCGTCTGTTCATTGGTGATCTGGGCAAGTGAAGGAGTCCTGGAGATCTGACAGCTGGCTGGCATATTTCTGAATGAGTGAGGAAATTTTCCAGTTCATCTGTGGAGAATTTAGTCCGAAATTACAGCATTAGGCTACCCATCTGCAGCCTGCAATTGGTACAGACAAGAGAATCACTATTACTTTGTGGAGACAAGCCACAAATCTGGAATGAGGCAGACTGGCATGCCTATTTGGGGTTGGCAGGGCTGAGGTTTAGTCTATTGTTGCAAGCCTGCCTTGCCAAGGGAGAGTGAGAGTCTGATTAGATTGTGCCCTCGTCACACACATTATCTTAGAATGGACGGAATGTGTGGAATGAACTGAGAAACTCTGACTTTATGAAGGCTGTTGTTCACACTCCCTTGCTTGTTGTTTGTGCCCTTCCTAATGGGCTAGTGTCTTTTTCCTCTGAAGGCCATCTATTACTCGAGTTGGATGGCTCTGTTTTGATGCTGATATCAGTTTATGGGTTATTATATCCATTTGCAAATCATGACTCAAAAGAGGAAACTCTGGGATGCAAAACACTCCATATGCCCATAAATCACAAACTGAATAAAAAGTTGGCAACATAAACGTGATTGTGTTGGGAGTTTGAAAGCTTCAGTCAGCCAGCCTTTATTGAAACTCTGATGTTGTATGCTGCACTACTTGCGGACTGCAAAGAAAATAAAGACTATAAAAGAGAATGTGTGGAAAGGAACTTAGAGGTCATATAGTCCAAATGGCCGTCTTGAATAGATGACTGGCTTCTTGCCATTGGGCTTATATTTTAAAGAGGAGGATAACTCCAAAAAAGAACCCATGTTTTGGCCCAAATAGAGCACATTGACTGTGGCGTATGTGTGATGTGTGTGTGTGTGTATATATGTGTGTGTGTATATGTATATATATGTGTGCATATATTTGTGTGTATATATGCATATATATGTGCAAATATATATAAAGCATATATGTTATCATTAGTTCCTGTTAAAATGTATGAGGGCGTTGAGGTTCACCTGGATTTAGTGACTTGCCCGAGACCAGAGATAGCAGTGTACAGTGCCAAAATTGTACCCCAGGTGAAAAGCCCTACCTTTCTATTTATATGTGGGGAAGGAAAGTAGATGTAGAGTCATAAGAACTGAAATAAATGCTTTTATTTTTTCCAGCACTTGAAGTTGTATAAATTAGGAATAATATTTTCCACTCTCGGAGTTTTAATTTACTCATCTATAAATGGCAAAAGTAGTTGATTGTCAACACACAAGGTGGCTAGGATGAAGTATGAAAATAATGTATGTGAACTTAAAAAATTCCAAAGCATAACAAAAAATGATCTTCTGTTTAGGCAAGAAACATGAATTGAGTGACTCTATTATGTTTAGCATTTTGCTGGAGTAGCATTAGAGAGAACACGAAGACATTGTGGAGGCCACAGAGAACTCAGCCTACAGTGGAAAAAGGCAAGCATATGATTACATTGTTATGAGATAATTGCCCTGGCATCAGGAGAAGGAGAAAAAATGAACACTGGAGAGGTTGAAGATGATGCTATAGAGGAAGCCAGGTCTCAGATTTTGTCAAATGGAGAAGGAGGCTGATGTCTGGCCAAGATAATATCGCAATGAGGAGAGGTGAGAAGAATATGCTATGTTGAAAATATTTTTAAATTGTCACCTTTTATTCTAAAATAGTCTTTTTATTTTAGAATAGTTTTAGATTTGCATAAATATTATGAAGATAGTATACAGTTCTCACATATACCCCACACCCAGATTCCTATATTAATATCTTACATTAGCATAATACAATTATTATAATTAATGGAAAATATTGACTATTAACTAAAGTCAATACTTCTGATTTCCATAATTTTACCTAGTGTCTTTTAACGGGTCCAGGAGCCAATCTAGGATATTACGTTACATTTAGTCATAATGTCTCCTTAGGCTCCTTTAGGCTGTGAAAGTGTCTGAGATTTCCTTGTTTTGGATGACCTTTACATTTTTGATGAATACTTGTCAAGCATTTTGTATAATGTCCCTCAGCTGGGGTTTGCCTGGTATTTTTCTGATAGACTGGAGTTACGGCCGTTTGAGAGGAAGATCGCAGAGGTAGAGCCCTATTATTATCACTTCGTATCAAGGGTATATATTACCAATATGACATATCACTCTTGATATTAACCTTAATCATCCAGCTGAGGCAGTTTGTCAGGATTTTTCACTGTAAAGATTCTTCCCTTCCAGCCGCCACTTTCATTACTGTACTCTTTGTAAGAAAGTCAATATGCACAGTCGTACTCAAGGAGTGAGGAGTTATGCTCAACCTTCTTTAGGGTGAAATAGTTACTATATAAATAATTTTGAATTCTTTTGCATGGGAGAGTTGTTTATCCATTCAATCATTTATATAAACCAGTATTGACCCATGGGTGCTTATTTTATACTTTGGTTTATGATCAAATAATTTATTTATTTTGTTGCTTACATTGTCCAGCTTTGGTCAATAAGAACTCTTAAGTGGGCTTCCGTATTCCTTTGACCTACCTCTCATTGTGGTTTTTTGCATACTTACTTTCTGGCATTGTTGGATGGTCTAGAATTATCTCATATATTTCTTCCTTGAGGCCATTTCTCCAAGAATTTCTAGCTCTTTTTATTGTATTAGAAATCAAGATCTGGGTATAGGTGTGCTTGTTGCTACTGCAACGTTATTGCTTCTAAGGCTTGTCAGCTGACAGAGAAGGAAATAAATGTTTGAAAACTAACTCATGTAAATACACATATTTATAAACATCTCTGTATGCAACCATTTGTGTCAATACTGAGCTAAAAATGAGTTCAGACTGATGCCTCCCATCCTAATCTGTTACAATAGGGATCATTTCAGTCTTCTCTCCTTGTACATTCTTTGGGGTTTTTCTACATGGATAATCATGTCAAATAATAGTTTCATTTCTCCCTTTCCAATATGTATCTGTTTATAGTTTTCTCTGGTTATATTGTACAAGCTAGGGCTACCATTAAGATACTGAACAATTTGCTGTTTGTTTTGTTGTGTTTGGTTTTTGTTTGTTTCTAGTTTGCTTATTCATTGCTGTTTTTTCAGATAACGGTGAGTCCTTCAGCTGGTGAATAAAATCCCCCAGGTTTTAACATTTTACAGTTGATTTTATAAGCATTGAAAATGGCTTGAAATAAATCTAGTTGTTCAAAAAAAAAAAAAAAAAAAAAGATACTGAACAGGAGTGATGGGAGAGGATATCCATGTCTCATTCCTGATCTTGGTGGGGTAAATGCCCAGTCTGTCATCATTAAGTATGAATTTGGTTGTAGGTTTTGTGTAGGTGTTCTTTATTAAGCTGAGAATGTTCTCTTCTATATTCCTAAGTTGTGAGTGTAATAGTTGGGGCTCCACAGAGGGACAGAACATATATATAGACACACACACATATACATACACACACACACACACACACACACACACACACACGAAAGGGAGGTTATTAAGGAGAATTGGCTCACATGATTACAAAGGTGAAGTCCCACAATAGGCCATCTATAAGCTGTGGAATGAGATAAGCCAGTAACATGGCTTAGTCCTAGCCTCAAACCTTCAAAACCAGGGAAGCCAACAGTGCAGCCCCCCAGCCTGAGGCCAAAGGCTTGAGAGTCCTTGGGAAGCCACTGATGCAAGTTTCAGAGTACAAAGGCCAAAGAACCTGCAATCTTGATGTCCAAGGACAGAAGGAGAAAAGGCATCCTACTCCAGAAAGAGAAGTTTAACAATGAATATGTCCCCTCTTTGGCCTGCTTTGTTCTCACCTCAGTGGTAGGCAGTGGATTGGATGGTGAACACCCACATTGAGGGGAAATTTTTTTCTCCCAACCTACTGATTCACACACCATCTAGGCATTCCTTAATCCAATCAAGTTGACACCTAATATTAACCTTCACACTGTGTTCTTTTTTTAAAAGCATAAATGGATGTTGGATTTTGTCATGCTTTTTTTTGAGGTCAGTTGATATAACCATATGAGTTTTCTACCTTAGCCTGTTGATGTGATGGTTACACTAATTTTTGAATGTTGAATCATGCTTGCATAACTGGAATGAACTCTACTTGGTTGTCGTGTTTATTATCATTATATATTGTTAGATTCAATTTGTTAATATTTTATTGAAGATTTTGTGTCTAGCTTATGTCAGTTATTGATCCGTAGTTTTCTATCTTGTGACTTTTTTATCTGGTTTTGATATTAGAGCAATGTTGGCCTTGTGAGATAAATTAGGAAGCCTTCCCTCTGCCATTTTTTAGAAAAAAAATATGAAGAATTTGTGTCATTTCTTCCTTAAATGTTTGGCAGAATTCACCAGTAAAGATGTGGGCTTGGTGCTTTCCTTTTTGAAGTTTATTGATTATTGATACAATTTCTTCAGCAGACATGGAACTTTTCAAGTTATCTGTTTCTCCTTGTATGACCTTGAGTCGTTTGTCTTTCAAGGAATTGGTCTATTTTATCTAAGTTATCTAACTTGTGGGCATAGTGTTGTTCATAGTATTCCTTTATTATACTTTTGATATCATAGGATCAGTAGAGATGAATCCTCCTTTTTGACCTTGTTCATTTGTGTCTTTTCCTTTTTTTTTTGGTTATAAATTTTACTGAACTTTTTAAAGAACCAGCTTTTGGTTTCATTTATTTTTTTTTTTTTTTTTTTTTTCTATTTGCCTGTTTTTAATTTCATGTATTTCCATTCTGATTATTCTTGCTTATACTTAAATTACCATTTCCCCAGTTTCTCATGGAAAAAAATATTACTGATTTTATACCTTTTTCTCTTCTAATAAATATATTTAATGCTATTATTTTACCTTTAGGAACTGCTTTTGCTAAATCCCACACATACTGTTAAGTTGAATTTTCATTTTCATCTTGTTAAAATTATTTTTAAAATTTATCTTGCTACTTATTCTTTAACCTTTGTGTTATTTAGAAGTCTTTCGTTAAATTTGCAAATATTTGGGGATTTTCCAACTATCTTTTTATTATCTCTAGTTTAATTCCATGTCATCTCTAAATAAACTTTGTATGGTTTCTATTCTTCTTTATCTGTTAAGATGTGTTTTATGACCCAGAGTATATTGGTGACTATGAGCTGAAGAAAAATGTGTATTATGCTGTTATTGGATGAAGTATTCTATAAATGTCAAAGGAACAAGTTGAGTGATAGTGTTGTTAAGGTCAACTGTGTCCTTACTGTTATATTCTGTCTGATCTATTACTGACAGAGGTGTGTTCAAGTCTCTGACTATAATAGTGGATTCCTCTATTTCTCCTTGCAGTTTTATCAATTCTGGCCTCATGTGTTTTGCTGCTGTCTTCAGTTAGGATTATTATGCTGTCTTAGATAATTGATCACTTTATCATTATTTAATGCTTTTCTTTTCCATAATAGCCTTCCTTTTTCCGAAGGTAGCTTTTTCAGAAATTAATATACTTCCAGATTTTTTTGATTGGTGTTAGTACAGTATATCTTTCTCCATCTCTTTATTTTTAATTTATTTGTGTCTTTGTACTTAATGTAGGTTTCTTGTAAACAATACGAAGTTGGATTTTATTTTGTTTATCCACTCTGACAGTCTTTTTTTTTTTTTTTTTTTGAGACGGAGTCTTGCTCTGTCGTCCAGGGTGGAGTGCAGTGGTGTGATCTCGGATCACGGCAAGCTCTGCCTCCCGGGTTCATGCCATTCTCCTGCCTTAGCCTCCCAAGTAGCTGGGACTACAGGTGCCTGCCACCATGCCCGGCTAATGTTTTGTATTTTTAGTAGAGACAGGGTTTCAGCATGTTAGCCAGGATGGTCTGGATCTCCTGACCTCATAATCCACCCATCTTGGCCTCCCAAAATTCTGGGATTACAGGCATGAGCCACTGCGCCCCGCGGGTGGTCTCCATTTTTAATTGGTGTATTTAGACCATTCATATTTAAAATGATAATTAATTTAGTTGGGTCAATATCTACAGTGCACATATCTGCCTTCTATTCATTACCCTTCTCATTTGTTTATTTTACTTCCTCTTTTTCTGTTTTTCTTGTTTTGATTAAATATTTATATTTTCATTTTATCTCTTCCCAGCATCTCAATTATAATTCTTTATAAATTTTGTTTGTTGTTCTAGACTTTACAATATCTAGTGAATTATGCAGGCATGACCTTATCTGTAATATCAATCAGATTGTGATAAATAATGGAATAAGATGATAAAAGTAATGTAAATACCTTTCTCTGAGTTTTTACTAGTCAAGCCCTATGCTAAGCATTTTTTATAATGATCATAGTTAACAGCGAAGATCTTGCTGGGTTTCTGGATAGTAAAACCTGTGAAAATATGTCCCTTAATGCTCCAAACCTCCAGCCTCCAGGGGATTGTCCTGCTAATGATGGTTCACCCTCACCTTTCAGCAGTTCACCAAAATTACCATTTAAGTATTCCTTTCAGTTTATGGCTCCAGTGGGTTTCTGCTTCAGATAAGAGGATCTCAGCTGTGTTTCTCTGAGTGAGCCTGTTTCTCTAGATTTCAGGGTTGCAAGTGGCTCTGCAATCTCAGTTCTCTGGGGGTTCCAAGAAAATTCATTGATTCTCAGTTTTTCCAGGTTTTACTTGTTTTAAGAATAGGAGTGATGACTTCTAAGCTTTTACATGGGAAGTTGAAACTGGACGTTCAAGGAGACAATTTTCATGTGGCTGGAGTATAAGCGGTATGAATAAGATGTGATAAGCGAGGCTATAAAAATAGGTATGGTTGGGATTTCAGCAAGGTTTTTTTGTGCCACGCTAAAAGTTTGGACTATATGCTTTAAGCCAGAGATGTGCAAATAAGGAAGAGTTTTAGCTGGGTAGTCACACAGCCAAAATGATTACATTGGTGGCAAAGTGGGAATTTATTCCCTGGGTACTAGAGGCACAGACATGATGCAGTCAGAATTATGCAATGGCATCACAAATACTTGTCCCATTTAGATATCTTAGGTGCTTTTAATGCTATTGTTATTTCAGCAGGACATATGCCACTGTTTATTTTAATTGGACTAGAAAGAAAACGTCTTGTGTTATCTTGTTCCACACTGCTTTCCCAATGAACTAGTGATAGCAGATACTTAAATAGAAATTGAATCGGGTGAACTAAATCACTTAGGAGTTTCAGTGCAATTTCAGCTCAAGCTACCTCTGGTAGATATGTTGTTGGAAATACAGGTTAGATGAGACTTAATATATTATTTTCTGTAAGCCTTTTGAAGTCGTGTTAATTTTATACTTTCCAGTGAAGAAGAGATGAAAAGAAATTTGCTTCTGTTTCTGCTGTTTCAAGGATTATTGTGGCAAAATTATGAAGAGAACAATTTATAGCATTACATATATTTATATTGTTAAAGTAATACACATGATTTCATACACAAATCAACAGATATGATATATTGGTACATTTTCACAACAACGCCTAGGAAATCATTGTATCAAAGGCTAATGGACTTGACAAGCACTGAGATGACACCGTCAATAAGTCAGACACTGTGTTAGGCACTATAAATACAATGTGAATATGACAGACCTGCCTTAATGACTCAAAATCTAGTTGATTTTGTGGGTATGACATTATCCAAAAATCAGATTATCATACATGATGAAACAATAATAAGATGATAAAAATAATGTAAGTATCTTTCTTTGAGTTTTTACTAGACAAACTATGCTAAACGTTCTTTATAATGATCATGATTAATCTTCATCACAATCATAATATGTCGATATTATACCCATTTTTTAGGTGAAAAATATGAGGCTCAGGGACCTCAAATGTTTTGCTCAAGGTCGTGGTAAGCAGAAAAACCAGGATTGGAAAGTACATCTTTCTGACTCCAAAACTTTCACTCCCATCTGTTACACTCTATATTAAAGGTATAGGAACACAGAAGGTATGATTAATTCTATCTGGATGAGTCAAGAAAAGCTTCCCAGGGAAGGTAGCATTTAAACTAGATTTTGACAGAAGAGTTGGATACTGCCAAGCCAAAAATAAAGGAACACATAAAACAGAAGAACAAGAAAAAAGGTATGTAGGGGTTCAGGATTGGTAAAATCTGTGGAATGGCTGGAGCGTGGGCACATGGATGGCATCTGTGGGTAAAGAGGCCTAGTCTGCTTAAGGCTGAAAAAAATACAAGGGTAAAGGGTGTTTACTGCCATGGTAAGGCATGAATTATAAGCCACAGAAAATTTTGGAATGGAAGAGGAAGTGACCTGATCAAATCTTGAGTTTTAGCAAGGTTACACTGGAGGCGTGTGAAGGATGAAGTGCAGTGAAGCAAGCCTGGAGGCAGGGAGAACATTTTGAGAGCTGTTATGAATACAGGAGAAAGAAGTTTTAAGATCTAATTCTTAATACCAAGTCAAAAATATTTAATATTTAGGATCAGAATATTTAGCTTCTCTTGTAAGAAAAAAAACTCTTGATTTTCTTGAGATTTGCACTCACTAATAAATAGAAATGGTTTCAATGCCTGGGTTACAGGATGAGTTAATCCCAGCCTCAGGGTTCGGAATTTTACAGAGAAGTCCTCCTGTTTCTTCCGAACAGAGAAAGATAAAACAACAATGCTCCAACTTGATCATGCCTAGAAAATTCATCAATGTTCATTTATTCTTTGAAAGAAAAAATACTCAATTCCTACAATGTCTTAGACATTCCTATTCAAAAAAATTTATTGAGCACTAGATATAAAGCACTGTGCTAGGCACTAGAAATAGAATGGTGAACAAAACACACATGCATTGTGTTTCCAGATGGTTTACAATCTAAAAAATTTGGCATGTGGTAATAAAGTGCCCAAACTTCGAGAAAAAAAGATACCAAAATTTTAAAGCAACGCAGGGTAAAAATCTCCTTTTGATTAGATTTTAGAGCTGATTTAATTCTGTATGTATGCCTCACTTCTCCACTCGCGTGTATCCAAACCACTGTTCTCTCCTGGTTTACTATTTCCTTCAGGTTTATCTCCAGATGTGGCATGGTTTTGGCCCATTCCTTTGCCATGTAGCTCAAAATTTGCTCTAGATATCTCAGGTTGTCTAGTAACTGTCAAGATCTGACTAACCTGGTCTCAGGATCCTCTTGCAAACAGAAAATATCCCAATATAGATACGTGGTTCTTGGTACTGGACATTTGATTGGGATAGTCTTCTTTAGACTTACCATTGTTTTCCTTAAACAACATTGGAGTTCAGGATCCTAAAGTTTGAAAGTTAAAATATGCCTTCTAATCATAATATGTTTTCATCTATTTTTGTGAAAACTTAAATGACTTTGACTCAAAATGTTTGAATCCTAAAGTTGTTTGAAAAGAGTAGTTAATAACGTGTATTTGGTGGTAGAAGGAAGTGCAATAAATTTTCTTATGTTTAATCCATGTCCTTGAAGTTCTTTTACAAAGCATGGACACACATCCTTGTTAACAATTAAGCTAGAAAGAGTCTTAAAATAAAATGCAACTGGACACTGAAGTGAGGAGTTTGGGTGACATCCAGACATTTACAAGCAAGTATCAATGGGATATAGCACACTACTGGTCATAACGAACCTCTTAATTTCTGGAGGGGGCAGTGATGAAACTTGTTGGTGGGCAGGAGTCTGAGAAAATGGACAAGTGAATTATGTGTCACAGGAAAGAAAAGATCCCCCAGCCAAGACCTCTTTTAATTGGCAATGGTCCTGTTTGAGATTGCAGCAGACTCTCATCAAGTGAAGGCAGGCCATCATAGATGGGCCATCTGCTCTGTTTCCTCAGCAATGGCACTTGTTCAGTTCTTACCTTTAGAACCTGTTCCCTTTGATGAGATAAACAATATGTTTGAAGCACCATAGATGCTGTGCAGCTTAGCAGAGAAATGATGTTTTATGAAGTGTCATCCTGTGCAGCCATCTGCAGAAAATCACATTTGACTATCCTTGGGGACTATTGCCATTTATGTCAGGGTTTCGGTTCCATCCATTGAAAACTGTCAATTTCTTACTAGGTTAAACATAGCATACTGCACTGTCCCTTTTCTTGGATGATGAAAGGATTTCCATTATATACTGATTCATGGATAAAAGGCAGTTATTGGAGATGAATTATTTAATGGGAATACAATGTAGAAAATGATAATGCCACATATCCTAACAAGAGTTAATTGTAAACCAATTTCCTGTCTCCTATAAATGAATTATTCAGAACTATGAACTATCCCACCTCAAGATTAGCTAGAAATTGAGTTGTATAAGTCACAAAAAGAATTGTATTAGTCACTAACACATTATTTAAAACATTTTAAAATTTCAATTTATTAAAAATGATGTAATGAGACAAAAGCATTACTTAACACTGACAAATACATTCTGTCATTTAAATCCACTTCTGTGTGTGTATATATATACACACACAGAGAGAAACAAAATTTTGTATATGTTTACAAAAAAATATACATATATGTATATATGTATGTATATATTTTCTAAACAAGTATTTTTTCACATAATCATAAAGCCATTATTACACCTAGTGAAGTTAACAATAATTCCCTAGTAATGTAGAATACCAAATGCATGTTAACATACCTTCAGTCATATCAAAAATACATTTTCAGACTTGATTTTCTTTAATAAGTTCTCCTCATTGCATGTGGTTGTTATGTTTCTTAACAATCTTTTTTCCCAAACTTCATTGAATTACAAATGACATGTAAACATTGTATACATTCAAGGAACATAATTTTATGTTTTGACATATATATACATTGTGAAATGATTACCACAATCAAGCTAATTAACATATCTGTCACCTCATATACTTTTTATGATGAGAATGCTTAAGATTTACTCTTAGTAAATTTTAAGTATACAATATATTATTATTAATTCTAATCACCATGCTGTACTCAGGTATCCAGAACTTACAATTGCAAATCTACATCCTTTGAGCAACATCTCTTCATTGTCGCCAGCTCCTATATGCTGTTAACCATCCTTCTAGTCTCTGTTTCTATGACGTTGATGTTTTTAGATTCCAAGTAATGCAGTATTTGTCTTTCCATGTTGGTTTATTTATTTTATTTAGCACAGTATTCTCAGTTACATTCATGTTATTGCAAATGGCAAAATTTTCTTCTTTTTAAAGGCTGAATAATGTTCTCTCTGTGTGTGTGTGTGTGTATGTGTGTGTGTGTATGTATGTATGTATTTTCTTTATCCATTCATCTCTCCATGGACTTAGGTGGTTTACCTATCTTGGACATTGTGAATAATTCTTCAGTGAATACGAGAGTGCAGATTTCTCTTTCAGATAATGATTTATTTTCTTAAATGTATCACCAAAAGTGGGATTTCTGGATCACGTGGTAATTCTACTTATCTGAGGAAACTTTATAGTATTTTCCATAGTGGCTGTACCAATTTATATTTCCACCAACACTGCACAAAGGTTTTCTTTTTTCCACATCCTCACCAACACTTAGTTTTTGAATTTTTTTTGGTAACAGCAATCCTAACATGTGTGAGGTGATACTTGTGATTTTGATTTGAATTTCCCTGAAAATTAGTGATGTTGAACACTTTTTCATATACCTATTGACCATTTGTATCTTTTCCTTGGAAAAATGTCTGCTTTGACTAATTTTCCACCATGTTATTTTTGTGCTATTGACTTGTATGAGTTCTTTATGTAGTTAAGATAGTAACCTCTTATTGTATATAGGGTTTCCAAATCTTTTCTCTCATTCTGTGAGTTGCATTTTCATTTTGTTGGTTGTTATGAGTGCAGAAATATTTTGGTTTGATGTAGTCCCACTTGTTAATTTTTGCTTTTGTTTTCTGTGTTTTTTGTATTCTATCCAAAAAATCTAATGCGATGGAGCTGTTCTCTCAGATTTTCTTATAGGAGTTTTACCATTTCAGGTATTATATTTAAATTTTTAATTCATTGGTGAGTTGATTTCTGTGCATGGTGTAATTTAAGGATTCAATTACTGTTTTTCTGCATGTGGATAACCAGTTTAGTACACACTGTCTATTGAAGAGACGGTGTTCTCTCCGTTGTATATTCTTGATGCCTTTGTCAAAGATAAGTTGACCACATATGTGTGGGTTTATTTCTGCACTTTTTATTCAGTTCCATTGCTGTGTCTGTTTTTATGCCAATACCATATTGTTTTGATTATCATAGATTTGTGATATGGTTTGAAATCAGGAAATTCGATGCTTCCAGCTTTCTTCTTGCTCAAGATTGCTTTAGGTACTCAGAGACTTTTGTCTTTCCATATGAATTTTATGATGGTCTGTTCTATTTCTGTAAAATATGCCTTTGAAATTTTGACAGGGATTGCATTGTATCTATAGATCATTGTGGGTAGTACAGACACTTAGACAATATTGAGTCTTCTGATCCATGAAAATGAGATGCCCTTCAATTTTTTTGTGTCTTCTTCAATTTGTTTCATTAATATTTTATAGTGTTCAGTATATAGATATTTCAACTCGTAGGTTAAATTTATTTCTAGGTATTTTATTCTTTTTAATGCAACTGTAAATGGGATTATTAAGAATTTCATTGTGAGATAGCTCATTAGTGTATAGTGATTTTTGTTTGCTGATTTGGTATCCTGCAGCTTTACTGAATTTCTTTATTAGTTCTAACAGGTTTTTGGTGAAGTTCTTCATATATATATATATATATTTAAAATTACATTATCTGCAAACAGGCAATTTTATTTCATCCTGTCCAATTTGGATGCCCATATTTTTCTTTTGTTGACTAATTTATCTGACCAGGACTTCCAATACTATGTTCAATAAAAGTGGCAAGAGTTGGCATCTTAGTCTTGTTCTTATTCTTGGAGGAAAAGATTTCAATTTTCTTTTTCATTGAATATGATGTTAGCTCTTGGGCTTGTAATAAATGGCCTTTACTGTGTTGAGAAACGTTCCTTGTATACCTAATTTGTGACAGTTTTAAGATCATGAAATGTAGTTGGATTTTGTCAAATGCTTTTTCTGTATCTTTTGAGATGACTATAATTTTTGTCCTTTATTCTGTTAATGTGGCATAACACATTTATTGATTTGCATATGTTGAAACATCCTTGTAACCCAGGAACAAATATCACTTGGTCATGGCATACGATCCTTTTAATGCATTATTGAACTTGGTTTGATCGTATTTTGCAACTATGTTCATCAGAAATATTGGCTTGAATTTTCTTTTCTTATTGTTTTCCTTAACTGACTTTTAATTTTGGATATTGGCTTGTAATTTTGTTTTCTTACATTGTCCTTATCTGGCATTGGTGGCAGGTTTTTGCTGGTCTCATAAAATGTGTTTGTAAATGCTCCTTCTTCAATTGTTATGGAAGAAGTTTAGAGGTATTGACATTAATTATTTAAATATTTGGTAGAATTCATCACTGAAGCCATCCAATCTTGAGAGAGTTTATTTACTTGTTGAGAGAGTTTATTTACTAATTTAATATTACCAATTTTAGGTTTACTTAAATTTTCTATTTTTTCATGAGTCCATCTTGGTAGTTTGTATGTTTCTAGAACATTCATCTCTTCTATGTTATCTAATTCGTTGGCATATACTTGTTCATAGTAGTCTCATGATCTTTTGTATTTTGTGGTATCAGTGGTAATGTTATCTTTCATTTCTGATTTTATTTGAGTCTTTAGCTGATGATTTGTCAATGTCGGTTATCTTTTAAAAAACTGTTGGTTTCATTGATCTTTTCTAATGTTTTCTAGTTTCTATTTCACCTTTTTTCTGTTCTGATCTTTATTTCCTTCTTTCTACTAAATTCAAGCTTAGTTTATTCTTCTTTTACTAGTTACTTGAAGTATAACGTTAGGCTGTTTATTTGGCATCTTTCTTTTCTTCATGTAGGTCTTTACTGCTACAAACTTCCCTCTTAGAACTGCATTTGCAGAATCCACAAGTTTGGTGGGTTCTGTTTTCAGTTTTGTTTGTCTCAAGATATTATTTTAAATTTTCTCTTAATTTCTTCTCTGTCCCATTGATTATTCAGGAATGTGTTATGTAATTTCCATATATTTGTGAATTTTCTAAAATCTTCCTGTTACTGATTTCTAATATCATATTATTTTGGTCAGGAAAGTTACTCGATATATCTTCAGTTTTCTTAGATTGGCTAAGGCTTGTTTTATGGCCTAACATATGACTTAGCCTGGAGGATGTTTTCTGTGTGCTTGAGAATAATGTATATTCTATTGCTGTTGGATGGAATGTTTTGTATATGTCTGTTAGGTCTATTTGTTCCAAAGTGTTGCTCAAGTCCAGTATTTTCTTGCTGATTTTCTGTTTGGATGACCTATTCATTGTTAGAAGTAGGATGTTCAAGCCTACTACTATTATTGCATCACTGTCTGTTTCTCCCTTCAGATCCATTAATATTTACGTATTTAGGTGCTATGATTGGTGCATATTATTTACAATTGTTATATCTCCTTAAATAGTCGATGCTTTTATCATTATTAAATATCCTTTTTTTATTGTTTTACACTTTTAACTTAAAGTGTATTTTGGTTGATACAAGTATAGCTACCCCTGCTCTTTTCTATTTGCATGGGATGCTGTTTGCCATCTCTCAACTTTCAGTCTATGGTTCTTGAAACAGAAGTGAGTCTCTTTTAGACAACATTTATTTAGTTTATTTTTTTAATCAGTTTGGCCACTCCATATCTTTTGATTGGAGAATTTAACCCATATACATTAAAGGTAATTATTGATAAATAAGAATTTATTGTTTATTAATTATTTCTGGCTGTTTTGTGGACTCTCTGTTCCTTTCTTACTGTCTTGCTTTTCTTCCTTGTGATTTGATGATTTTCTGTAGTGGTTTCCTTTGATTCCTTTCTCTTTATCTTTCATATATCTACTATAGGTTTTGTTTTGTGGTTATAAAAGACTTAGCTAAAATGTCTTACTGTAACTATTTTAAGTTTATAACAATAGTAATTACATACCAAAACTTTACCCTTCCCCTCATTGTATGCTTCTGATGTCACAATTTACATATTTTATATTGTGTATCCATAAATACATTATTATAGCTATATTTTAAATTTTTTTTTCCTCTAGCCTTTATACTGGAGCTATAAGTAATTTATACACCATCATTCAAGTATCAGAGTATTTTGAATTTGACTACATACTTTTACCAGTGAGTTTTATACTTTTATATGTTCTTATGTTACTAACTTCCTTTCATTTCAGATTGAAAACTCTCCGAGTATTTTTTTCCTTTAAGTAGGGAATTAGTATTAGAGACCACAACCTGTATGCTAGGGGTGCTCATTGCTCCTGAGTTGCCACAGATTTGAGGCCTTTCTAGTAGACAGAAACAGGCAATATGTATTTTAAAATGAAAGAGATAAAATATTTTACCTTAATATTTCCAATTCAATATTAAGATGTGAAATTTTATTTTTCTTATACTTATTTTTTTCTCAAATTGAAAATTCTTGTTTTTATTGACATTAACTTAATTTTTCATTTTATCCTACAACATACTTTAAAAACAGAAACATAACATAGTTTAAAAATAAAAATGCTAATATTAGTATTAAAACTAAATCTACATAATACAGTTTAAGATCTCCATTTTCCTACTTATAAATGAGAGTGAGCATCATACACACATGCATACATGTGTGTATATATATTTAATGTCTTCCTAATTTTTTCTTGTGTGGTTTCTCTTCATATTACCTGACAAATTTTTGTATTACATACTTGAATATTTTCTTTTTAATTATTAGAAGTGCTTTAAATTATTAAGGATATGAAAACTGATATAAATTGCAAACATTTTTATCAGTTCATTATTACTTTTTTCTTTGTATATAGTGTTTTATAATGTAACTTTTTGNCATCCAATCTTGAGAGAGTTTATTTACTTGTTGAGAGAGTTTATTTACTAATTTAATATTACCAATTTTAGGTTTACTTAAATTTTCTATTTTTTCATGAGTCCATCTTGGTAGTTTGTATGTTTCTAGAACATTCATCTCTTCTATGTTATCTAATTCGTTGGCATATACTTGTTCATAGTAGTCTCATGATCTTTTGTATTTTTGTGGTATCAGTGGTAATGTTATCTTTCATTTCTGATTTTATTTGAGTCTTTAGCTGATGATTTGTCAATGTCGGTTATCTTTTTAAAAAACTGTTGGTTTCATTGATCTTTTCTAATGTTTTTCTAGTTTCTATTTCACCTTTTTTCTGTTCTGATCTTTATTTCCTTCTTTCTACTAAATTCAAGCTTAGTTTATTCTTCTTTTACTAGTTACTTGAAGTATAACGTTAGGCTGTTTATTTGGCATCTTTCTTTTTCTTCATGTAGGTCTTTACTGCTACAAACTTCCCTCTTAGAACTGCATTTGCAGAATCCACAAGTTTGGTGGGTTCTGTTTTCAGTTTTGTTTGTCTCAAGATATTATTTTTAAATTTTTCTCTTAATTTCTTCTCTGTCCCATTGATTATTCAGGAATGTGTTATGTAATTTCCATATATTTGTGAATTTTCTAAAAATCTTCCTGTTACTGATTTCTAATATCATATTATTTTGGTCAGGAAAGTTACTCGATATATCTTCAGTTTTCTTAGATTGGCTAAGGCTTGTTTTATGGCCTAACATATGACTTAGCCTGGAGGATGTTTTCTGTGTGCTTGAGAATAATGTATATTCTATTGCTGTTGGATGGAATGTTTTGTATATGTCTGTTAGGTCTATTTGTTCCAAAGTGTTGCTCAAGTCCAGTATTTTCTTGCTGATTTTCTGTTTGGATGACCTATTCATTGTTAGAAGTAGGATGTTCAAGCCTACTACTATTATTGCATCACTGTCTGTTTCTCCCTTCAGATCCATCAATATTTACGTATTTAGGTGCTATGATTGGTGCATATTATTTACAATTGTTATATCTCCTTAAATAGTCGATGCTTTTATCATTATTAAATATCCTTTTTTTATTGTTTTTACACTTTTTAACTTAAAGTGTATTTTGGTTGATACAAGTATAGCTACCCCTGCTCTTTTTCTATTTGCATGGGATGCTGTTTGCCATCTCTCAACTTTCAGTCTATGGTTCTTGAAACAGAAGTGAGTCTCTTTTAGACAACATTTATTTAGTTTATTTTTTTAATCAGTTTGGCCACTCCATATCTTTTGATTGGAGAATTTAACCCATATACATTAAAGGTAATTATTGATAAATAAGAATTTATTGTTTATTAATTATTTCTGGCTGTTTTGTGGACTCTCTGTTCCTTTCTTACTGTCTTGCTTTTCTTCCTTGTGATTTGATGATTTTCTGTAGTGGTTTCCTTTGATTCCTTTCTCTTCATCTTTCATATATCTACTATAGGTTTTTGTTTTGTGGTTATAAAAGACTTAGCTAAAATGTCTTACTGTAACTATTTTAAGTTTATAACAATAGTAATTACATACCAAAACTTTACCCTTCCCCCTCATTGTATGCTTCTGATGTCACAATTTACATATTTTTATATTGTGTATCCATAAATACATTATTATAGCTATATTTTAAATTTTTTTTTCCTCTAGCCTTTATACTGGAGCTATAAGTAATTTATACACCATCATTCAAGTATCAGAGTATTTTGAATTTGACTACATACTTTTACCAGTGAGTTTTATACTTTTATATGTTCTTATGTTACTAACTTCCTTTCATTTCAGATTGAAAAACTCTCCGAGTATTTTTTTCCTTTAAGTAGGGAATTAGTATTAGAGACCACAACCTGTATGCTAGGGGTGCTCATTGCTCCTGAGTTGCCACAGATTTGAGGCCTTTCTAGTAGACAGAAACAGGCAATATGTATTTTTAAAATGAAAGAGATAAAATATTTTTACCTTAATATTTCCAATTCAATATTAAGATGTGAAATTTTATTTTTCTTATACTTATTTTTTTCTCAAATTGAAAATTCTTGTTTTTATTGACATTAACTTAATTTTTCATTTTATCCTACAACATACTTTAAAAACAGAAACATAACATAGTTTAAAAATAAAAATGCTAATATTAGTATTAAAACTAAATCTACATAATACAGTTTAAGATCTCCATTTTCCTACTTATAAATGAGAGTGAGCATCATACACACATGCATACATGTGTGTATATATATTTAATGTCTTCCTAATTTTTTCTTGTGTGGTTTCTCTTCATATTACCTGACAAATTTTTGTATTACATACTTGAATATTTTCTTTTTAATTATTAGAAGTGCTTTAAATTATTAAGGATATGAAAACTGATATAAATTGCAAACATTTTTATCAGTTCATTATTACTTTTTTCTTTGTATATAGTGTTTTATAATGTAACTTTTTGTGTTCTTAATGTTTATGTAGTCAAATTTATCAAGTTGTTTTATAATACTTTAGAGTCAAAGGAAAGTTTCATCTACCCTTGGTTTATTATAAAGAAATTCATCCATGTTTTTTCCTACTGCTTATGTGATTTCTTATTCTGATTCTCTTGATATTCACACAGGTGTGTGGTGTGAAGAACAGATTCAATTTTATCTTTTTCCATATGGCTCCTCAGTTGGCAAAACATTAAGTCTATTTTAGAGCTCTACTTCTAGATGGGATGGACTAGCTTGTATCTTGATAAAACAAAATAGAAACAGGAGGATACAATGATAATAGTAATACAAAGTGGATTTTTTGAAGGTATTGCTGAGCTGTCATGTCCTTCAGGACTTGAGGGACTCAGTTATTGGATAGAAGGGAAATGCACTGTGATGAATAAAGTACTCTCTACTGTACTTACCCCTAAGGAATTTGTTAAGGTAGTGTGCCTAGAACTGAGAGGCTGAGAAGCCAAGCATAAAGCAGAGACTAATCGATTGAGACCTTGAGTGAACAATTTAATGTGTTTTGACAAATATATACTTCTTTATAACCAACACTCAAACAAGATACAAAATATTTCATTGCCCAAGAAAATACATTTGTACTTCTTTCCAGTCAATACAGAAGAACCACTGTTATGATTTCCTTCAACATAGACTAGTTTTCCCGTTCTTGAATTTCTTATAAATGGAATCATATGCATTTACTAATTTATACCTTTATTATTTTGTTAAACATAATGTTTTTGATATTCACATATGTTATTAGTATTCATTTGGGTTTTATATTAGCTAGTTTACTTTTAGAGAATACGGTACTATCCTAAACTATTTCACAGCTGTTTGGGTCATTGAATACATTTTGTACCTGTCCTATTTATCTGTATTCTGGGGCTAGACTTTTCTGTTTTTGAATATCTACTTGACCTTATATATATTTATATCTATCTCATAGTATCATGGTATCTATAACTTTGTAGGTAGGGGCTGTGGATTAACTATCATTTTTAATTTATTTTTTATTTTTTATTTTTTATTGGAGATGGAGTTTCACTCTTGTTGTTGCCCAGGGTGCAATCTCAGCTCACTGCAACCTCCACCTCCTGGGCTCAAGTGATTCTCTTACCTCAGCCACCTTAGTAGCTGGGATTACAAGGTATGCACCAGCAAGCCCAGCTAATTTTGTATTTTTTTCAATAGAGACAGGGTTTTGCCATGTTGGTCAGGCTGGTCTCGAACTGCTGACCTCGGGTTATCCACTCGCCTCAGCCTCCCAAAGTGTTAGGATTACAGGCGTGAGCCACCACACCCGGCCTAACCATCTTTTATCTCCAGGTTTAACACAGTTTCTGTTACATAGTTGATGGCCAGTACATTGGACCAAGATTCTGCTTTTAATTGATTTATCACCTGTAAGTGTAGCACTGTCACTCCAAAATTGTTTGCTTTTGAACCAACCCTTCTCCTTTATCTTGAACAAACTCTCAAATTTATTGTCTTTATTTGATCTATTGGATCACTTCCCAACATTGAAAGTGGCAACTTAAGTACTGAGTCATTTAAATAAAAATATAAACTTCCGAGTATACTAATTGACACAAGTTAGTTGCTCAAGAAAGTCGTGCGAAAGGAAATGGGAACTCAAGCTCAATTCTTCTTGGGCTGTTAATTGAAGCCACAGAGGTCCTACTATGTCCTACAGTTGAGCCTAAATGATATAATTATTTTTATTGTTTCAAAATTATATCAGTTTTTTCTTTTCTTGTGTTTTCTATTTAAAATTTATGCTATTATATCTATGACATTCCTATTTTTATCAGAAAGTAAGTACCTTACAATTAAGAGACTATGTCTTTCTGTACTTCTATCTTTTGCTATAGGACCAAGCTAGAGTTTATACACACTGGATACTCAAATATATAGAGAGAAGAGTGATGGTGCTAATGAATGCAGAACAGAATAATAAATGGATATAATCCCTAGGTGCTCAAAACATACAATGTCACATAAAAGCTTATTCTAACTGTCACTTTTGATGGCAGAGCAAAAGGAACAAAGAGATGAAAATCAAAGAGAACATCTGTATATAAAGTGAGATGAAGTAACAGAAGAGAAACTTAGTCATAAGAAGGTGTTATAACTGTGAATTGCCAAACTGAAGGGAAGGGTTTAGAAAAATACGATAGGCTCCACTTACAAGAAACTCAGTTTTGTTCAGTAAATGGATTCTGTAATTGGATTTTTTGCTCCTTCTTCTCCTCTGGGAGTATGTGGATGAGAGTTAATTAATGTGATAAAGTTTTGCAGTTTCTGTGAATACTATAATTGTTAAAGATTCAAATTGCCCTTCATCTGTGTAATTTGGGTGAAGATACGGGAATGGGCAAAGAAGACCCAAATCTGCTCTCTCTGAAGTTTTAGGCTCCAGAGTTAAGATTATATAAGGAAGGGGTAAAATGGAGGAAGACGAATACTTCAGATTTGTAACAGATAATTGTAAGCCTAATTGTATAACTTCGTGCATACATCTCATCTGTCAGGGCATTGGGATAACTTTTAAATAGGCATACTCAGGATGAATTCTACAGCTTCTAAGTCTCCATCCATCTCAATTTTTTTTGTCTCATTTTTTTCAGGAGTTGTTTCAGTAACTATTATTGAATTATAAACCACCCCAAACTTAGTAATGTAAAACAACCGTTTTATAATACTTACCAATTCTGTGGATTAGGAACTCAGACATAGTACTGAAGGGATGGCTTGACTCAGCCCCAGGATGTCTCAGGCTTCATATAGTGAGGGTGAGTGAAGCACTGTGGGCACATATATAAAGGCTTCATTACTTGCGTGTTTGATGCCTAGGGTAGGATGACTCAAAGCTGGGCTTAGCTGAGACTGTCACACAGGACTTCTCTCCACATTGTGGCTGGATTCTAAGATGGAGTCTTGAGACCAAAAGATCCAAGAAAGCCACATGGAAGCTCTGTTGTCTTTTTGGCCTTGTTGCACGACTCACATGCCTTTACTTCTGCCAGTGTATTTTCAAAGCAGCCACAGGACTCCAAGAATCTAGAATAAGGAGAGGATATAGACCCTACCTGTTGATGGGAGAGGTGTCAAATAATTTGCAACCATTAAAAAAGCACTACCTCATCTCTACAATTAAAAAAGAAACAAATATTTTATTAGGCAATACTCTCCCAGATAGCTCAGAGGAAAGGTCTTGGCCGAGCGCAGTGCTCAGCCGAATCCCAGCACTTTGGGAGAGCCGGAGCATGGCGGATCACGAGGGGGCAGAGACGAGACCAATCCTGGCCATAACACGGTGAACCGTCTCTACTAAAAAATATAAAAAAAACAAAATACAGCAAAAACCTAGCCAGGACGTGGGCGGCGCCGTAGTCCACGCTACGCGGGAGGCTGAGCAGGCCGGAGAATGGCAGTTGAACCCGGCAGAGGCAGAGCTGCAGGAGCGAGATCAGCCACGCACTCCAGCGCCGGGGCCAACAGAGCAGACCCTCGTCGCGCGAAAAGAAAAAAAAAAAAAAAAGTCTTGCATTGGTTTCTGGTCGTTTGCTTGTTAATGGTAATAAGCCCTGACTAGTAGGATTCTAAAGTTAGGTTATTTCAATAAAAGGTACTAGCGTGACATTTGGAACATGGAAGAGAGACCATTGTATTATCTGGCAATGGTAGGCAGATGGCAAATCTCTGATTCAGTGCTACCATCAGCTGAGTTCATTAGTGGCAATTTCTTCAAATGTCTATAGTTTCTTAACCTCCTAAAACCCAGCAGTCTCTTCCCCTGACCTTTGTCCCACAGCCCTTCCATTAGTTCTGTAAGCATTAATTCCTTGTATTAAATTCATTCTTACTTGAAATTCCTCTTTAAACTATCTAATACAATTCATTTTTGTATTTATATTTACATTGAATTAAGGAATTCTTTATAAAGTATATATTCCCAATAGACATATTCCATTTGGGGACTGACAGACATTGTCTTTATTATGTGGTAAGAGCTAATTTTATTTATTTATATTAGCTGGGTATGGTGGTGTGCACCTGTGGTTCCAGCTACTAGGGAGGCTGAGGTGGGAGGATTGCTTGTGCCAGGGATGTGGGAGTTTTAGTGAGCCAAGATTATGCCACTGTTCTCCAACCTGGGTGACAGAGCAAGACTCTGCTCAAAAAAATAAGTTAGGAATACACTTTTGGCAATAAAATTATTTTTTAAATTTAATTTTTTGTTGGTATACACTAGGCATATATACTTATGGAGCATAAGAGATATTTTGATATAGGTATGCAATGTGTAATAATCACATCATGGAAAACGGGGTATCTATTCCTTCAACCATTTATCCTTTGTGTTACAAGCAATCCAAATATAACCTTTTAGTTATTTTAAAATGTATAATTAAATTACTATTGACTATATCCCTCTGTTGTGTTATGAAGTATTATGTCTTATTCATTCTTTCCAAACTTTTTTTTTGTAACTATTAGCCATCCCCACCTTCCCTGTAGTCCCCTAGAGGCTACCCTTCCTAGCCTCTAGTAACCATCCTTTTACTATCTCCATGAGTTCAATTGCTTTGATTTTTAGATCCAACAGGTAAGTGAGAATATATGACATTTGTCTCTCTGTGCCTGGCTTATTTCACTTAATAGAATGACCTTCAGTTCCATCCATGTTGTTGCAAATTACAGGATCTCAGTTTTCTATGGCTGAATAGTACTCCATTGTGTGTAAGTACCACATTTTCTTTATCCATCCACCTGTTTTTTTTTTTTTGTTTGTTTGTTTTGAGACGAGTCTTGCTCTGTTACCCAGGCTAGAGTGCAGTGGTGCAATCTTGGCTCACTGCAACGTCCACCTCCCAGGTTCAAGGGATTCTCCTGTGCCAGCCTCCTGAGTTGCTGGGATTACCAGTGTGCACCACTATGCCTGGCTAATTTTTATATTTTTAGTAGAGATGGGGTTTCACCATGTTGGCCAGGCTGGTCTCAAACTCATGACCTCAAGTGATCCACCTGCTTCGGCCCCCTAAAGTATGGGGACTACAGGTGTGAGCCACTGTGCCCGGCCCCATTCATCTGTTGATGGACAGTTCAGTTGCTTCCAATTCTTGGCTACTGTGAACAGAGCTGCAACAGACATGGGAGTGCAGATATCTCTTTGATATACTGATTATCTTTCTTTTGGGTACATACCTAGCAGTGGATTTGATGGATGATATGGTAGCTCTACTTTTAGTTTTTTAAGCAACCTCCAAACTGTTCTCCACAGTGGCTATACCAATTTACATTCCCACCAAGAATGTGCAAGTGTCGCCTTTTCTCTACATACATTCCAACATTTGTTTCTGGCAATACAATTATTAATTTGAGTCTAAGATAATTTCTCCACATTTTGAAAATTGCTTTTGACTTTTTAATTTTTACAATTTTTATATATTGAGGTACAATTGCAGGTTTCTTACATGCATATATTGTGTTATGGTAAAGTCTGGGCTTTTAGTATACCCATCACCTGAATGGAAACATTGTACTCAGTAGATAATTATTCAACTCTTACCCCCTCCCACCATTTGTAGTCTCCAATGTCCGTTATTCCACTCTATATGTTCATTTGTATCCATTGCTTTGCTTAATTCCCACTCATAAGTCGGAACCTGTGGTATTTGGTTTCTGAGTTATTTCCATGAAGATAACAGCTTCCAGTTCTGTTCACATTGCTGCAAAAGACATGACTCCATTCTTTTACATGGCTGAGTGGTATTACAGGGTGTGTGCGTGTGTATGTATTTCCTCCACCACTGATGGATACATTTAGGTTGATTCCATATCTTTGCTTTTGTGAATAGTGCTGTGGTAAACATATGAGTGCGAGTGTCTTTTTGATATAATGATTTATTTCCTTCTGGGTAGATACCCAGTAGTGGGATTGCTAGATTGAACGATAGTTCTAGTTTTAGTTCTTTGAGAAATCTGAGTCTGAGATAATTTTTAACAAGGAAAAAAGCAAAGAGAGGGAAAGAAAATTGTGGAAATACCCCATTTTGGGAGAAAAAAAGCCATAAATATGAGGAAATCCTAAATAATTTACTAAACCCCAAAAGAAAAAGATATGATCTGATCTAAGCTGAGTAAACTATACAAAATACTGATGAAATTCTGATATTTAAAAGGAAATTTAAAATTGAAAAAATAGTATATTTTAATTTAGATTAGTTTGTCCCTTATTTGGTGTTCTTTTCCAGTTAAGAGTTTTATTGGAGAGTCTGTTTATATTACACTTAGAATCATGAATATCTATAAAGATATTCATCTATATTTATGAAACAGAAAGTGATAATGATATATTTTATGTATATAGTAAGTATATATATTGAATATAATATACAACTACACTTCTATTTTGGGGGGAATCAAAGACAGAAATAACACTGTCCTTGCTCCCACAATCACATTATTATTACCATAATTTCAAAGAAATAAGAACTGGTTATAAAAAGTTATAGTTAAACTTGAACTTAACTGATAATGGTGTATTAGTTCATTTTCATACTTCTATAAAGAACTGCCTGAGACTGGGTAATTTATAAAGGGAAGAGGTTTAATTGACTCACAGTTCAGCTTGGCTGGCAAGGCCTCAGGAAACTTACAATCATGGTGGAAGGCAAAGGGGAAGCAAGGCACTTTGTTCACAGGGGACAGGAAGGAGAAGTGCCTAGTGAAGAGGGGGGAGAGCCCCTTATAAAACCATCAGATCGCATGAGAACTCACTATTATGAGAACAGCATGGGGAAAACTGCCCCCATTTTTCAATTACCTCCACCTGGTCTCTCCTTTGACATATGGGGATTATGAGGATTTCAATTCATGATGAGATTTGGGTGGGGTCACAAAGCCTAACCATGTCATTTTGCCCCTGGACTCTCTCAAATGTCATGTCCCTTTCACATTTCAAGATCAATCATGCCTTCCTAACAGTCCCCCAAGTCTTACTTCATTCCGGCATCAACCCAAAAGTCCAAGTCCACAGTCTCACCTGAGACATGGCAAGTTAACTTCTGCCTGTGAGCCTGTAAAATCAAAAGCAAGTTATCTACTTCCTAGATACAATAGGGATAGAGGCATTGGGAAAACATACCCATTTCAAATGGGAGAAATTGGCCAAAACAAAGGGGCTACAGGCCCCGTGCAAGTCCGAAACCTAGCAGGGCAGCTATTAAATCTTAAAATTCCAAAATTATTTCCTTTGATTCCATGTCTCACATCTGGGTCACATTGATGCAAGAAGTGGGCTCCCATGGTCTTGGGCAGCTCTGCTCCTGTGGCTTTGTAGGGTACAGTCCCACTCCCAGCTGCTTTCACAGGCTGGGATCAAGTGTCTGTGTGCTTTCTAGGCACATGGTACAAGCTGTCAGTGGATCTACTACTCTGGTGTCTGGAGGATGGTGGCTGTCTTCTTACATCTCCACTAGGCAGTGTCCCAGTGGTGACTCTGTGCGTGGGCTCCGATCCCACATTTCCCTTTTTTATCGCTGTAGCAGAGATTCTCTATGAGGGCTCCAGCCCTGATGCAAACTTCTGCATGGACAACCAGGTGTTTCCATACATCCTCTGAAATCGACAGAGGTTCCCAGACTTCAATTCTTGACTTCTGTGTACCTGTAAGCCCAATACCATGTGTAAGTCACCAAGGCTTGGGACTTATACCCTCTGAATCAATGGCCTGAGCTACACATTGGCCCCTTTTAGCCATGGCTGGGATGCAGGGCACCAAGTCCTGAGAATGCACAGAGAAACAAGGCCCTGGGCCTGGCCCATGAAATCATTTTTTTCCTATTAGCCCTCCAGTCCAGTAATGGGAGGAGCTGACATGAAGATCTCTGGCATGCCCTGGAGACATTTATCCCATTGTCTTGGTGATTAACATTTGGCTTCTCTCTACTTATGCAAATTTCTGTAGCCAGCTTGAATTTCACTTCAGAAAATGGATTTTTCTTTTCTATTGCATTGTCAGCTGTGAAGTTTTGGAACATATTATGCTCTGCTTCCCTTTCAGATGTAAGTTCCAGTTGCAAACCATATCTTTGCAAATGCATAAAACTTAATATTTCAGGAGCACTCAAGTTACCTCTTGAATACTTTACTGCTTAGAAATTTCTTCTACCAGGGATGCTAAATTAGCTCCCTCAAGTTCAAAGTTTCACAGATCTCTAGGGAAGGGGCAAAATGCCACCAGTCTATTTGCTACAGCATAGAAAGAGTCACCTTCATTCCAGTTCCCAACAAGTTTCTTATCTCCATCTGAGACCACCTCAGCCGGGATTTCTTTGTCCATATCATTATCAACATTTTGGTCAAAGTCATTCAACAAGTCTCTTAGGAAGTTCCAAACTTTCCCACATCTTGCTGTCTTCTTCTGAGCCCTCCAACCAGCTCCAATCTCTGCCTGTTATCCAGTTCCAAAGTCGTTTCCACATTTTCAGTTTTTTTTTTATTGTACCACCCAACTTTGTGGTACCAATTTGCTGTATTAGTCCATTTTCATACTGCTATAAAAAACTACCTGAGACTGGGTAATTTATAATGGAAAGAGATTTAATTGACTCACAGTTCAGCATGGCTGGGGAGGCCTCAAGAAACTTACAATTATGGCGGAAGCCAAAGGGGAAGTAAGCCACCTTCTTCAGAAGGTGGGAGGAGGAAGTGCCTAGTGAAGTAGGGAAGATACAAAAAATTAGCTGGGCATGGTGGTGGGCACCTGTAGTCCCAGCTACTTGGGAGGCTGAGGCAGGAGAATGACGTGAACCCAGGAGGTGGGGCTTGCAGTGAGGTGAGATCCAGCCACTGCGCTCCAACCTGGGTGACAGAGTGAGACTCAAAAAAACAAACAAACAAAAAAATCCATCAGATCTCATAGCTCATTCACTATCATGAGAACAGCATGGAGGAAACTGCCCCTATGATTCAATTACCTCCACCTGGTCTCTTCCTTGTCACATGGGGATTATGGGATTCCAATTCAAGATGAGATTGGGGTGGGGGCAGAAAACCCAAGCATATTATGTAAAAAGTAATGTTGGGCAAAGTTTTCATGATTTCTGACCACTTCAAGAATGTTTCATAATATTATGTTATTCTTGATCCCCTTTATCACTAGATCTCCAGAGATTGACTGTTAGAAAATTTTAACTTGTGTTTCCAGTCAAATATCTCTTTGCTAGATGAGATGAATTTTGCTAAATTCAGAAATTCTACTTTGATAAATGATATACTTAACGTTTTGCACTTTGATGTCATCTTATAAACAAATCTGAATGGGGAGCCTAGAAAGCATGTGTGTGTGTGCATGAGTGTTGTCTGTTAGTATGTTGACTGTACTGCATCACCTGCTCTGCTGGTGAGAACACAGGGTTATTATTGGATCATGAGTCACCTACACCAGCTGGGTATACCTTGCTTCTTGACCACATTCATATTTTCTACTAATAACTTTACTAATGAATAATTTTAAGCACAGAAAGAATTGAACAAAGATTGTTAAAGAATAGGGACATTCTACATTGCTCCAAAACAAATTCCAAATTCATGCTTGTGAATCAGTGGAATGTTTGCCTTGTGGTATTAACAAATACAATTTTGTGGAGTTCTGTATGTCTATATTCGAAGGCACTTTCATGAATTCTGAGTAAAATGTGATTTGCATGAACATATGGACCCTTCAAGGAGCTTAGAGACTTAAAATGAGACGCATAATGTAAGCAAATGAATAAAATAGTTACAAAGGTCCTGGTAGATGTCTCTATAAAGTATAATGGGAGCACAAAATAAGGACTATAGTCACTGTAGATTCTGGAAAGTCTTAAGCAGAGGAAGGGACACAAAATATGCTTTGAAGAAATGAATAAACTTGTAGGGTAAAATAGGAGGAAAGGGAATTATACTTGGAGGGAACAACAAGTTTAGGGGCCCAAGGCATTTGGGAGTACTAGCAGCTAGTAGCTTTTTAGAGCTGGAATATATGGAGTAAACAGGCTCTGGGAGAAGAAGCTTCAGAGAAAGTAAGGGATCCAGAGATATGAAAAGGCTGGACGTAGAAGAGCGTTTATTCTTATCTCAAGAGTTTCACTTTCTGCATGAAAGGGAGACAGGAAGGATTCAAATCACCATCATATTGCAAGGCCAAAGTTGTGTTTTAAAAAATATATATCTATGTACATTATGGAGACTTATTAGAAATCTACTAAGAGTAGTTTTTGTTTGTTTTTTCTTTTTTTAGGAAAAATGAGTCATGAGCTATAATCTTGCCACTTCTAGCTTGGCTCTCACTCTGTCACCCAGGCCAGAGTGCAGTGGTGTAATCATGGCTCATTACAGCCTTGGCCCCTGGGCTGAAGCAGTCCTCCTGCCTCAGCCGCCCAAGCAGCTGAGACTGTGTGCACATCCCACTATCCCCAGCTAATTTTTGTATTTTTTGTAGAGATGGGGTCTTACTGTGTTGCCCAGACTGGTCTCGAATTCCTGGCCTCAAGCATTCCTCCTGCCTTGGCCTCCCAAAGTGTTAGGATTACAGACATGAGCCACTGCACCTGGCCTAGTGAGTGATAATCTGACAGAACTTTGATGTAGTCTACCCAAATGCAGTAAAAACAATCTTCTTAAAAGTCCAGCATAGGTGCGGCTACCTTCATGGACTTCTTTGATACTCTTTACCTTTCATTGTGTGTGTGTGTGTGTGTGTGTGTGTGTGTGTGTGTGTGTGTCCACAGAAACAATGAATCAGGCATGGTGTGATATCAGTAGGTATTTCTGTCTACACCTAAGTCTATAATTCAGATATTTATGCCTTCATCTTACTGCACAGATTAGACCAGTGAGATTACAAGGGGGAGGGAGGAAGTAGAAGTATTTAAAAGTAAAGACTGGAATAGTCAAACATGAATTATACAAGCACAAAAATCTTTAATTTTGGCAATTCCTAAAAGACAACAAAAAGCTGGAATCTTCATGGATAAAGGGTTTTCAAAAGACATTATGTAGGAAGAATTCAATAAATGTAGTAGGTTTAGAGAAAAATCAACAACTAAGAAAGACAAGTCCAATGTAACGATGCCTGCTGAGGTAGGCCAATCTAACTTAATTGATGATGCCCTGAAGAAAGATAGTTTTCAAGCAATGAGCTGGAAAGACAGGAGATTTAAGAAAATAAAGAAGAGGTAATTAGAAATATATTATGCTTGCTAGCAGGAAACAGTGCATTGATTTTTCCTTAATAAAATGTTAATGGGTTCCTCAGAGGAATTCTTGGCTTAAAATTTGGGGACATCCCAGACTTTGTGAAGAAACCAATACTTTCACAAATTTATTAAACTATTGGCAATGTAAAATGACTCAGGACTTTAGATATGCTAATATTAGTCATTATAAGGAATTTTAAAAAGATGAACTCAAAGACAATTTAAGTAATAATTTCCTATGAAATTAACAGAAAAATCATTGATATATATGTATATGTGTGTCTTTGAGTTCATAATTTTGTGGAAATAGAGGTTGAAAACAAGACATAAAGAACTCAGGTGCCTATTTGTGAGTTAAGGCACTCCTAGGGATATAGCCAAGTTGAGCATTTAACCCAGATAACTGTATACCTTTATGAGTCTCTAAAAGTCTGAAGTTGGGGACAAAAAAATTCATGAAATGAATTTCATAGAAATGTTTATGTTTTTCAGAAGTGATCTGTTCTAGAAGATGAGCTACACTAATAAAACTTGTTAAAGAGTGAACTAACCAGAATAATGTATACATTTATAAGAAGAAATTTAGCTTCTAAGCAAATTGATATACTTTTGTCAGATGATCTGCACAGTGGGAAAGAATGTGTGGACAGGCAAGCTAAAACCAGGAGACTGCTTGGTAAGCTTGTAATAGGAACCACTAGCATAAGTGGTATTATCTAGATGGCTGGCATCTTTAAGACACTATAGCTTGGTGTTTTCAACAGTATAAGCAGACCATAAACACTAAACCAGGTTTGTTGGCTCTTCAGGGCATGCTCTTCCCTGGATGGGGCTAAGTGTGTGTTTATAAATGTTCCCCTTTTGTGTTCTCTTTATGGACACTGCAAACCATTTCTCTTTGTAGTTCAGCAAACATTAGAAGGAAGGATAGAAAATCTAAGATATTTTTAGTGAGTATAGTGCAAACTAGAGAGAGGAAAGAGGTGAGAGTTACTTAGGGATAGAGCTAAGTTAAGCTTAAGGATTGTAAAGAAGTTATAACTTAAGCGGTTTTGACCTGAAGCAAGAATGATAAATAAAGTCTTGAGGGAAAAGCATCAGGGATGCCAGAATTGCTTATTGCAGAGGGCAATATGGGCTCCCGGTGGTAGGTAGCTACAATGTTAGTGGTTTGACCTAAAGCCATAGAGATAGATGTAGAGAAAAAAAGAGCTTTTCCTCTGGAGAACAGATGGGGAGCTGGAGGGTTAAAGGAAGATGAGAGGGTGTTATAACAACCTGAGTCAGAAAGAAAGACACACTTGAAGAAACCTTGAGTAGGTAAGCAGCCCAGAGGTTTTGGTTAAAGCTGCTCTTAACTCTCGATTGTCTGAACTCTTTCTGAAACTCTTTAATCAAGACCATGCCTTGAACTCCCTCAAGGAAAGAACAAGCTTGGTCTGAAACTGGAAGGTTGAAGCCTGAACCTCCTGAGAGTGACCAGCAATCAAAAACACCATGTCTGAAGTTCGCAGACAATTCACAGGTGATACTATCTGGTGTAGATATTCAAGGGCATAGCTGGGTCACATCTAGATGGAGTCAAGTAGTGGTAAACATCTTAATTAAACTAGTGCCTAGCCCAGTGTCTGGCATATAATAAGTGCTCAAATATTTTTGAAGGAATGAATGAACCTTGGATGCTGAATGAGTAAGAGAGTAGTAGGAGAAAGAGGTTCCTGGGTTGAGGTTAGCAATTATGCTTTTGGGTAGGCAGTGGTTAAGTAGTAGCTTCCCTGAGTTGCTATAGATGAAAGAGATATTAATTGTGGTATAGAGATGAAGTTATTGTGTCCATTTTTTCACAAAGTGAGTGAGCACATTGTTGGCTTGTAACCTCCTTCCAGAAGCTATTTTTTCTCAGTGAAAGGGATCAGAGTTGAACTATGGCTTCCATCACAGAAATATGCAGAACTCATGCCCAGCACCAATTGCATGGGGCACTCAGGTGTGGGAGATGAACTACAGGATCAAGTAGAAAATATAAGGACTAATTAGTGGCAGATGTTCTCCAGAGTGTGTTGAGGGGAGAAAAATCCTATCTGGAAATGCAATTATTAAAGCTAGTACTTTAAGCAGTTTTCATAAAGAGACTACAAATAAGTACTGTTATTAAAAGGAAAACATGTTTGTTCAGCCTAGACTAGTATGAACAAACACAGCATGGGGCCCACAAAGAAGGGTAAGCAGGGCCTACATGTGGCATGGAGAGAAAACACCATGCTGAATTAGAACTAATACCACTTTTGAAATGCTGGCAAAAGGTTTTCATTAACCTCTTAATGTAGAGGAGCTGAATGTGTATTCTAAACCTCCCACTATTAATTGCATGTGAGTATGCTCAAGTTAGTTATACAATAAATTGCATAAACACAGTTTTAATTCCATAATGCAAATAAAGGCATTTTCAGAGAATTTCTTCATATTCACAAAGGCATGATTAAAAACAACCACCACTAGAGAACCTCTGGGCGTTGACATAGATGGGAATTTGGACTGAGGAAACTTGACTGATGATTGAAATCAGGATGCTGGATCACAGTGGGAAAATCCAGGTAGACCATAACAATTACAGAATATTGTTTTTACTCAGATTTTTTTTCCCCAGAGTGCTATAAATTGTAGAAAAAATAGGGATACAAGAAGCAGCAGTTGACCCAGCCTCAAAGTTGAGGACATGGAAAGGCAGATGAAGGACTGACATAGATTAAGGTTTAGGTCAAAATGGTAGGTTGCAAGGTGATTATTCTATACTGGCCATATATGATGAAGGTTATATTGTCTTTAAAATGTGTTTCCTGGGCTCTCTCCAGAAACTAAAGGGGAAGTTAATGCCCCAACCCTGAAACATTCGTTTTGAAACTGGTTCCCTCCCATTTGAAACTGGTTTTGAAACTTTTCTACCTCCTTTGGCGGGAATATGGGTTTCTAATCAGCTACTGTGTCTGGGTCTCATTGGCTCCAGGTCTAGTGTGCATGGAAGGCACTAAGCAAGCATTGTCATCAGGCCCTAGGAAAAGTTGTAAATTCCAAACTCCACTTATTTGGTGGGTTTGGGATACAGACTCAGATACCAATTTTAAGATCTTCAAATTTTACAACTGAGAATGGCTGGGAAAGCTTGGCTGGACAGTAGATGTGAGCATCTGTTAAAAACTGCCCGATGATTACCTTTGATAGGGTAGGATAAGTGATTTGGAGCTGATACACTCATGCTATCAGGACTTAAAGCCTTGCTATGTATTATTTGCTGTAGTCTGTAAAACCTTTTGTTTACAAATTATTTGATTTAGTATTTCTTTCCAAGAGCTGCTGATTAACTCACAAACTATGGAGGAAATTACATCTGGAACAGGTTAAAAGACTGCCCAGGGTTATGTGGCAAGGCTGTGGGGGCAGAGCTGCTAGGAACACAGAACTCTCTGGAGTTCTCTCTCAGCCTGCTGAGTCACTGCGCTGCTGAGCGTCACTATGCGGCTCCCTCCACCCAGGTTTGTGATTCTTAAAGCATCTCTCACCACAGGCAGTTTACAGATCAGTTTTTTGTTGTCCACAACTATAAATAATCTCTTGGCAAATGTATTTGAACTGCAGAGTAAGTAATAGAGTTAAAACACCTTCATTTGACTCTTGAATCTGGTAATAGACTGATTTTCTTAGGCCTCCCATACACTTAGGTAGAGCTTCTTTCAAGGCCTGTCAAACCTCTAGAATATTCAAGGAAAGATGGTTTGTACTTGAGTCTGAAAATATGTTCATTTTTGGCCTTGGCTCACTAGAATAATGGTCTGAGTAACGTAAGCGTGAGACAGTGAATTAAGATAATGCCCCCAAATTTGACTCCTGTACTGACAACCCACCTTTACAAACTCATGCCTTTAGACTTACTTTTTCTCTTTTAAATCAGTAAGACCATTGAAATCATCAGAAAAGGATTTTTATTCCTTTTGGCTGTTACCAAAATTTGAAATATAAAGATAACATGGAATTTTTTTTTTTTTTTTAAGATAGCGTCTTACTCTGTCATCCAGGGTGGAGCACTGTGGTGCAATCATGATTCACTGCAGCCTCAACCTTCTGGATTCAGGTGATCCTCCCACCTCAGCCTCCCAAATAGCTGGGACTACAGGTACACAGTTAATTTTTCTGTTTTTTGTGGAGACAGGGTTTTGTCATGTTGTCCAGGCTGGTCTCAAACTCCTGGGCTCAAGCTATCCACCTGCCTTGGCCTCCGAAAGTGCTAGGATTACAGGTGTGAACCACCACACCTGGTCAATATATGGAGATTTTAAAATCACATAACTGATGGAGTTTGAGATGATCTGTTTATATGGTATATGAAGAGAGTAAGGCTGCTTTTGAGTTTTATCTTTTGTGTAATCTGTTAACTGGTATCTACTTGTAACGGACCAAATGTTTCTGTCTCCCCCAGACTCATGTTGAAATCCTAGTCTCTAACATGGTAGTATTAGGAATTGGGCCTCTGGGAAGTAATTAGGCTATAAGGGTATAGACCTCACAAATGGAATTAGTGTCCTTATTAAGGGGGCTCCAGAAAGTTCTTGTGCTCTCTTTCTGCGAGGTGAGAGGACGTGGAGAAGTAGTCCATCTGCAATCTGGAATAGGGCCCTTAACAACTGACCCTGTTGGCAGCCTGACCTCTGACTTCCAGCCTCATGATCTGTGAGAAAGAAATGTCTATTGTTTATAAGCCTCCCAGCTTATGGCATTTTAACGATATGGCCCAAAAGATAATAGCATATCTGAATAGTCAAGAGGCAGTATTACACTGAAAACTGGGAGTACAGAGAGTCCAGAACCAATTTTTGAAGTGCCTATCTTTTGTCATCTTTACCTTTCTTTGCTCTTCACTTATCCCATCCCTTTTGACTGCTCTAAACACCCTTCCTCCGTTTTAATGTCCTACCCAAGCATGTCTTTACTTAAAGCCCTCTCCTCATATTCTGAAATTGCTCTTCTTTGTTCTAAGTTTCTGCTATTAAAGTACTCATTACTCTGGGGATATCTCAACTTAGAGTTTAGGAGAGAAGTAATTTGACTAAGGCAGCCTGTGTACTCTCCATAAAGGACTTAATTGTTAAATGAATCCTTTTAGAGTTATTTACCTATAAAAATGGGCTTGTTAACCCAAATGAACCTTGATTTGGTAGCATTTCACACCTGAGAAGAGGGAAAGCGACATATTCAGGCAGTGTGAAGAAGAGATGTTTAGGGCAATAGGCTTTTTTTTTCTTTCATTCCCAGCCTTGTAGTTCATTGTAGGGACTTATACATGAGGCTAGATAACTGCAAATATTGATCAAACTGTTTATAATTCAACATTACTCCCCTACAGAAGACTAGGTGATTCAAATAGTTGATTTTTAGATGACATAAATGAAGACTTAATAAGCGACAGCTGGTCTGTAGGACTTGTTTCCAACTTTGAGGTGGTCATGCATCTCATAAGGTAGATTACTTGTTTGGAATCTAAGGGGTGCATAAGTATTCCGCCTTGCTTGAGATGATATCCCTTTGGCCTTGCTTGAATTTCACACTATTGGTCACTAGTAAAGTAGAAACAGCAATATCTTCTGTTGCTTAGTAGCAGTTTTCTCTGTCTTTTCTGCTATCTTGTAACTGACTCAATGACATTTACCAGTTGGTAATTAGGAGTCTATAGGAATGGGACAAAAACAATTCTAGGTTATCGTTCTTTTTTTCATAGTTGGGATAGAATAACAGCATATTTTCAAAGAAACTGGCTGAGAACTAACAACTGTGAGGGGATAGAAAAAGAGAAGACTCTAATGGCAAACTTCACTTTCTTCATATTCCTCCCCTCAAAGACATACAGGTTTGGTCTTAGGTAAAATAAAAAGTTTTAGGTTTCTAGCACCAGGATTCCAGTTTATTGTTCACATTCATTTGAGTTGCTGAAATAACTTAAAGAACAAGACCAATGTGGTTTTAAGGAACTTGAGAAAATGTATTATGTTTGTGAAGCCCACAAGCTTCATATGGGAGACAGGCAATTGTATAACTTCAGATTGTTTCAAAGCTGTACATGTTGGATCTAAGACATATATAGGTCACAGAAATAACTTCTCTCACTGAAAATAAGCCTCACTTAAATAGTTCAGCCTCTAGCCAACATCATTTCTTGAGAGGGTGTGGTGTGGAGGAAAATACTTACAAGAGATATGAAAGGAGTCAATGACTTTGACATCTACTTGAACCATGTTTGTCTTAACAAGTTCCCATCCAGGTTTTCCATATGAACTATTGGCATCTCCCAATATTCAGTTCTTGTCCAGAGGGACTAGGTATTTCTAAACACCTTGGTGCAATTGTATAGTTTGCATTCTACCTTATAGGTGACAATAATAGACTGGAATCAACACTAAAGTTACTGAAGCATAGTTATCTATTCTAGAAAAATAAAAATCATCTGAGATAATAAGGGAGTACTAATATTACTAGTTCTATTTGATGGATGAAGAAAATTAAAGACCTGAAACTTCTTGAGGCTAGGTGGTGGAAAATGTTATAATTGTCCAATTATAAAGAAAATAGGAATAATTTTAATTGGTGCAGATATGACTTCAAACCTTAGCTGCTTTCAGGTAGTGGTCTATTTTAGGCCTGCTAAAATAACTGATGCCTGCACTCTGCTATGGTACAGATGGTTTCAGGAAGACTAGATTTGTCCTGTAAGAAAAGCACTTGCATGACTTGAGGTTGCTGGAAAACATACTGGTTCCTGATATTTACTGGAAAAGTTTTGTAAATTTGCTCAGCCGCGGCAGAAAGTATAGGCTACCTAACCACCATCTATCTCTCTCCATGGATCTCTAGGTCTTGAGCAGGGTCAGGAGCAGCTGATTTGGGTGGTACGGTGGGCAGAATGTAGAACAAATGACGTTTTCTTTCTTGCATTAACTGGCAGACTGCCTTCTTGGAGCACATAAATATAGACAGTTGTCACACATCTTAATTATGTGGAACACAACTGTAGATAATGCAGGAAATTTATTTGCCTCTCTGGAAAATATTTGGTAGAAAACATACTAACATCAATCTGAAAAAGCCCACAATTCTTGTGACATGGTAAAAAAAAAAATATCCTGTGGAATTAACCGTATCCAGAGAATTCAGCTAGGAGCTTTGATCTGACCCCAAGGACCTTATTTTCTTTTCCTCACAGAGCCAGAGACAATGCCAGGATCATTAGAAGTGCTGCCTTTTACTTTCAATTGATGAACATATCTCCCACTATTCTCTCTGCTCACATCATTCTTAAAATTCTAAACTAATTCATATTTGCTGTTTTTCTAATAGAAGAAAAACAAATTTTGTTTATAATCACATAATATAAGGCATTTTACGTCTCTTGTCTATTTCTAGACTTAAAGTAGTTGGGCCAATAATATTCTATAACATTTACCTTTCTTTGCAGCACTTGGACTATGAAATTAGGTGTTTATTATTACTTGTTTACTTCTTGTATCCCCCAATAGAATATAAGCCTCACGTAGGCAGAAGCTATAGCTGTATTATCTTCTTGCTGTATTGTTGAATTTGGTTTACTAGTATTTTGTTGAGGATTTTTAAATTTACCTTCATCAGTGTTGTTAGACTGTAGTTTTGTTGTTGTATATTTGTCTGGTTTTGTTACCAATGTAATGCAGGCCTCATAGAATGAATGTGGAAATATTCTCTCCTCTTCGGTTTTTTAAAAAGTATTAAGTATAATTCATACTTTTTTTGGTAAATGGTAACATTGAGCAGTGTTGCTGATGCAGTAACATCAGGTCCTGCACTTTACTTTGATAAAAACTTTTCATTACTGCTTCGATCTCATAGCTCTTTTTGGTCTTTTTAGGTTTTCCATTTCTTCATAGTTCAATCTGTTAGGCTTCTATCTATGTCTTCTAGGTTTTTCATTTTGTTGGTGTATAGTTTTTCATATTAGTCTCTTATGGTCCTTTGTATTTCTGTGATATCAGTTATAATGTTTCCTTTTTTGTCTGAATTATTTGGGTCTTCTCTTTTCTTAGTATAGCTAGAGGTTTGTCAATTTCATTTACCTTTTAAAAAACCCCAACTTTTAAAATTCTTTGTTTTTTTAGTTTTATTTATTTCTGCTGTGATGTTTATTATTTCTTTCCTTCTACTAATTTTGGTTTTGATTTGTTCTTGCATTTCTGGCTCCTTGAGATGCATCATTAGGTTATTTAAGATTTTCTAATTTTTTGATGTATGTGTTTATTGCTATAAACATCACTCTTAGAACTGCTTTTGCTGTATCCCATAGGCTTTGGTATGTTGCATTTTCATTTTCATTTGTCTTAAGGAATTCAAGACAAATTTTCATTTGTCTTAAGGAATTCAAGACAAATTTTCATTTGTCCTGAATTTCTTTCATTGACACACCTGTTCAGGAGCACGCGGTTTAATTTCTATAAATTTGTCCAGTTTCCAATTTTCCTTCAGTTACTGATTTCTACTTCTCTTCCTTTGTGGTCAGGAAAGATACTTGATATAATTTTATTTTTAAAAATTTAAAATACTTGTGTTATGACCTAATACGTGGTCTACGCTGAATAATGTTCTATGTGTCATTGAGAAAAATATGTTTTCTTCTGCTGTTGGATAGAATGTTCTATAGATGTCTGTTTGGTCCATTTGGTCTGGAGTGCAGTTTAACTCCAATGTTTCATTGTTGATTTTCTGTCTGGATGATTTGTCTATTGCTGAAAGTAGGATGTTGATGTTTCCTACTATTACTATATTACAATCAATCTCTCTCTTTTGGTCTATTAGTATTTGTTTTCTACATTTGAGTATTTTATTGTTGGAGCATATATATTTCCAATTATATTCTCTTGCCATATTGACCCCTTTATTATTCTAAGTATTATTGTGTAATAGCCTTATCTGTTTAAAATCACTTTTTACTTAGCATCTATTTTATGTGATGTAAGTATAATGTCTCTTGCTTTTTTTGTTTGTTTGTTTTCCATTGGATATCTTTTTCCAACCCTTCACTTTACGTCTGTACCTATCTTTATAGGAAATTGAGTTTCAGGTAGACAATATACAGTTGGATCCTGTTTTTTAATCCTGTGGTTACTGTTTCTTTTAATTGGAGAATATAATCTATTTGCATTCAAGGTTATTGTTAGCTAAAGGTTTACAATTGTCATTTTGTTACTTGTTTTATGGTTATTTTATAGACCCTTTCTGTTATTCATCTCTTGCTCTCTTCTTTTGTAGTTAACTGAGTTTCTTTAGCAGAATGTTTTGATTCTGTGTTGCTTAGAGTATCCATTGTGGGTTTTTGCGTTGAGGTTAACATGAAGATTACAAAAAACATCTTTGAGTTATTACAGGTTTTTTAAAGCTGATATCAACTTAACATTGATTGCAAAGGAAAGTACTGAAAACGAAATTATTTTCACCCCACATTTTAATTTTTTGATGTTTCAATTTACCTATTTTTATATTGCCTATCTCTTAACCAATTATTATAGTTATTGTTATCTTTAATACTTTTGTCTTCTAGTCTTTATACTTAACATATAAATGGTTTACTTGCATACTTATAGAATTAGAGTATTACAAATGCGGTTTCTTATATTTACCAGTGAGTTTTATAGCTTCAGATGTTTTATTGTTACATATTAGTATCCATTTCTTGAGCATTTCTTGTGACAGGTCTGCTGTCGATGAACTCTCTCAACTTTTGTTTGTCTGGTAATGTGTTAATCTCTTCTTTGTGTTTTAAGAATAGCTTTGCTGAGTACAGTATTCTTGGCTAAGAGTTTTTTTTTGTGTGTGTGTGTGTGTACGTGTTTTTTGTTGTTGTTGTTGTTGTTGTTTTGTTTTTTACCTTCAGCACTTAGGATTTGGCATTCTACTTTTTTTCCTGGCCTGCAGGGTTTCTCCTAAAAACCCACTGAAAGCCATATTAGGGCACCATTGAATGTGATATGTTTCTTTTTTCTTGCTGTTTTGAGCAATTTGTGTGTGTGTGTTTGATATTTGCTAATTTTATTCTGATGTACCTTGGGGAATTCCTCATAGGACTGAATTTGATTGGTGACCTCAGAGCTTCCTGTATCTGGATGCTGCCCTCTTTCTCCAGATTTGGGAAATTTTCAGTCATTATTTTATTGAATCTTCCTTCCTTCCTTCCTTTCCATGCTTTCCATCCTTTCCATCCTTTCCATCCTTTCCATCCTTTCCTTCCTTTCCTTCCTTTCCTTCCTTTCCTTCCTTTCCTTCCTTTCCTTCTTTTTTCAGATGGAGTCTCACTCTGTCACCCAGGCTGGAGTGCAGTGGCAGAATCTTGGCTCACTGCAACCTCCGCTTCCCAGGTTCAAGCAGTTCTCCTGCCTCAGTCTCCTGAGTAGCTGGTATTACAGGCAGGTGTCACCAAGCCCGGCTAAATTTTGTATTTTTAGTAGAGACAGGGTTTCACTACATTTGCCATGCTGGTCTTGAACTCCTGAGCTAGTGATCCACCCACCTCGGTCTCCTAAAGTGCTGGGATTACAGGCATGAGTCACTGCACCTGGCCCTTAAACATGCTTGCTAAGCTCTTTTCTTTCCTTTGGGAGTTCCAATTATGCAGAAGTTGGTTTTTTTTCTTTTTCTCCTCTGACTGGGTAATTTCATATGTGCTGTCTTCTGGCTCAGTAATTCTTTCCTTTTTGAACAAGTTTGTTTTTTGAAGCTTTACAATGAGTTTTTCCATTCATAATTAGATTATTTATTTTCAAGAACTCTATTTACATTATAAAACTATTACTATTTTCTGTCAATTTTTTTTCCAAAATTGTTTTCTTTCAAATTTTATATAATTTTCTATTCGTATTTTCTGTGACTTCATGAACTTATTTAAATTATTTTGAATTATGTATCAGATATTACATAGATCATCAATTTTTCCGGGTCTACTGTGGAAGTCTTCTTGGTTGCCTTTGGTGGTGTCATATTTCCCTGAGTTTTCAAAATCCTTGTATCTTTATGTTGATGCCTACACGTTTGAGAAGACAGCCACCTCTTTCAGCTTTTGTAGGTGCTTTTTGATAGTGTGAGATCTTTACTTATGATGATTGAAACCTAAATGCTGGCCTATTATTGCTTTCCATTCTGGAGAAGACTTACAGTGAGCACCAGAATGCAAGACAACACTGGAACAATCTCACTGCTCTGTCTTTATTTCTTGATCTGAGGAAGATTCAGATTGAATATTGGAAATTAACTGCTGCTCTAGATCTAAACTGCTGCTCTGCCATTGTTTACCTTTCTGGGAAAGACTTAGAGGGAGAACCAAGGCTTAACCAAGCTGTCCCAGAACTGTATTGCTTTATCCCGACTGCTTTGCCAGTGTGCAGGTGCCCACTTTCACCATACCCCCCTGTTTGGTAATGTGCACACACATGTGAACATTTTAGCAGAAATCCTACAACCCAGAATACATTGAGGGCCTATATTCAGCATCCTTAAAGAAAATAAATTCCAACAAGAACTCCATATCCAGCCAAACTAAGCTTCATAAGTTAAAGAGAAATAAAATCGTTTTCCAATAAGCAATGTTAAGAGATTTCACTATTATAAGAACTGCCTTATAAGAGGTCATTAAGGGAGTGCTAAACAAGGAAATGAAAGACTGTTACCAACCACCAAAAAAACACACTTAAGTACATAGCTCACTGACACTCAAAAGCAACTACACAATCAAGTCTACGTAATAACCAGCTAACATCATGATGACAGGATGAAACCAGCACATGTCAACATTAACCTTGAACATAAACAGGTTAAATGCCCACTTAAAAGTCACAGAGTAGCAAGTTGGACAGAGAATCAAGACCCAAATATATGCTGTCTTCAAGAGATCCATCTCACATAGAATGATACCCTTAGGCTCAGAGTAAAGGGAAGCAGAAAAATCTACCATGCAAATAAAAAACAAAAGACAGCAGTAGTTGGATGGGCATGGTGGCTCACGCCTGTAATCCCAGAAATTTGGGAGGCTGTGGTGAGTGGATCACTTGAGGTCAGGAGTTCAAGACCAGCCTGACCAACATGGTAAAACTCCATCTTTACTAAAAATATAAAACTTAATTGGGTGTTGTGGTGCACACCTGTAATCCCAGCCATTCTGGTGGCTGAGGCATGAGAATCGCTTGAACCCAGGACGGGGGGGTTGCAGTGAGCCATGATCACAACTGCACTGCAGTCTGGTGACAGAGCAAGACTGCCCCCTGCTTCCCATAAAAATTAAAATAGTCTTAAAGAGCAGGGGTTGCTATTCCAATTTCAGAGAAAACTGACTTCAAACAAACCAATCAAAAAGGACAAAGAAGGACATTACGTAATGATAAAGGGTTCAATTCAACAAGAAGACTTTACTGTCTTAAATATATATTTTCCCAATACTGGATCAACCAGACTCATAAAACAAGTTCTTAGAAACCTACAAAGAGACTTGGATAACCACACAGTAATAGTGGGAGTTCTAGACATCAAAGGAACACACTTCAACATAATAAGAACCATCTAGGACAACTGAAGATTAGGAGAACGTATGTCAAAATAGTAAGTGCCGTCTATGACATACCCACGGCCAACATCATACTGAATGGGAAAAAGCTAGAAGTATTCCCCTTGAGAACCAGAACAAGATAAGAATGCCTACTTTCACTACTTCTATTTGACATAGTATCTTGATGTGTATGCTTTATTGTTGTTATTTATGGATCATGCTCAGGGCATTGTATCTAAGAACTCTTAACGAAAGGTCATAAGGATCATTTTCCTAGGTATTCTTCTGAAAGTTGGATAGCTTCAGCTCTTATACTTAGGTGTGTTATCCACTTTGAGTTAATTTTATGTATGGTATAAGGTAGAGGTCTAAATTCATCTTTTAACATGTGGGTATCCAATTACTTTAGCACCATTTGTTAAAAGGACTATGTTTTTTCTCCCATTGAATTGTCTCAGCACCTTTGTTGGAGATGAATTAACCATGAATGTTAAGGATTTACTTCTGGACTCCCAATTCTGTATCTCTGATTTATGTATCTTTTGCAAGTGCCACAGTATTTTGATTACTGCATAATTATAGTAAGTTTTGAGTTAGAAGTATGAGTACTCAAACTTTGTTACTGTTTTTCAGAATTACTTGGGCTATTTTGCATCTTTTGCATTTCAATTAGAAAAATAACCTCATCAATTTCTGCAGTGGCCTGCAAGCACACACACACAAAAATACCATTTAAACACTTGCTTTCATTTTGATAGAGATTACTTTGAAATTATAGATTAAGTTTAGGCAAATTGCCATCTTAACAATATTGAGCATGAACATAGGATGCTTCTCTATTTACACCTTCATTTCTCTCAGCAATGTTTTGTGCTATGCAAGACTTGCACTTTATTAAATTTAATCCTACATTTTTTTTTCTTTTTGAGGCTTTTGTGAATGGAATTGTTTTCTTAATTTCATATGTGAGTGGGTCATTGCCGATATACAGAAATTTAATTAATATTTCCTAATTTATCCTATTTGCTGTGACCTAGCTGAACTAATTTATTAGCTCTGGCTTTGTGGTAATGTGGATTTCTTAATATTTTCTACATATAAGACCATGTTGATTGAAAATATAATTTCACTTCCTCCTTTCCAATATGGATTAATTTAATTCATTTATATTATCTTATCACATTGGCTAGGACCTCAGTATATCGTTTAAGAGAAGTGATAAAAGTGAATATTGTTGCCCTGTTTACAATTTTAGTGGAAAGCATTCAGCCTTTCACCATTAATATGAGCTGTAGATTTTTCATAGCTGCTCTTTACTAGGTTGAGAAACATCCTTTGTATTTCTAGTTTATGTAGAGTTTTTAATTCTAAAGGAGTATTTGATTTTTTTCAAATAATGTTTTGTCTATTGAGATGATTATATATTTTTGTTTTCTATTAATATGGTAAATTAATTGTCTTTATCTTAAGTTAATTTTGCTTTTGTGGAATTAATCTTGCATGGTCACGCTGTGTAATTCTTTTCATATTGCTGGTGTCTTTGTACTGTTAATATTTTGCATCTATATCAAGGGTAGGCAAACTATGTTTCACAGCCAAATTATAACACTATTGAATCTTCTAGTCAATGTATATAGCATATTTTCTGTTTATATAGATCTTCCTTTATTTGTTTTTTCAGTATTTTGTACTTTTCCACAAGCAGATTCTACATATACTTTTAGGCTTGTACGTAAGTGAGTTATTTTTTGGAATTTTTATAAATGACATTTTTTAAGTCTCAAATTCTGATACTTTTAAATGCTGGTATATGGGGTAATGGTTGGCCTTTGTACATTAACCTTTTATCCCATGGCCTTGCTAAAATCATTTATTAATTTCAGGAGTTTTTGTTTCCTCAAGATACTCTGTATCCCAGTCATATTCTCTAAAAATTTCATTTTCATTATTGAAGGATAGTTTTGCTGGTTTAATTCTTGGTTTACTTTTTTTACTTTGGTACTTTGAATGTTATTACTTTTTGAATTCTATTATTTCTGTTGAGAAGTTAGCTGTTGATCATGGTTTATTTTTGATCCCTATAAGTGACAAATTATTCTTTTGCTGTTTTCAATGTGTTTTTATTGTATTTGGCTTTCAAGTTTGAATATAATGTTACTAGGTACAGACTTCTTTTGTCTACCTTTGAGTTTGTTGAGCTTCTTGGATGTCTAAATTAATTTTAAAATCAAAGTTAGGAAATTTTTAGCTATCTTATCTCTAAGTATTTTTCTTTCACTTTCTGTTTATTCTTTATTGGGAAGCCATTATACATGTATTTATGGCTTCCCACAGGTCTCTGAGGCTCTGTTTCTTTTTCTTCATTATTTTCTTTTTTGTTTAATCTTATTTTTTTTTCAAGTTTGTCCATTCTTTCTTCTCCCATCTCAAAACTCATATTGAGCCCTTCCCACCTCAGTAAATTTTTTATTTCAGTTATAGTTTTTGTCTTCAAAATTTCCATTTTGTCCTTTTAAGTAATTTATTTATCTACTGATAGTTTCTGTATGGACCACTATTGTCATCTGTTAGTTTTTGAAATGTGGTTTCTATTAGTTCTTTGAACATGTTTATAACAGGTCCTTTAGCTTTATCTACTAAATCCAACATCTTCGCCCCTCAAATACAGTTTCTACTGACTGCTCTTTTTCCCTGAATATAGTCATATTCCTTTTTTCTCTCTACATGTTTAGTTTGGTTTTTTTGCTAAAAACTGGACATTTGAGATAATCTAGCTACTCTGTATTTTAATCCTGGCACAGTTGTTTTTATTGCTACTTACTGGTTTGTTAACTGACATGCCTGCAGTAATTATCTCTTGTGGTATGTGGTCAGTAATATCTCTGCTCAGATATTTTTAAAAATTATGATTTCCTGTGGGGTTAGCATAATTTAGAGGTCAGATATTAATTGGTCAGAGGTTGTACTCAATTTATGACATCAGTAAGGATTGTATACCTTACCTCTGAATCTGTGTTTGGATTGGGGAATGCATATAAAGTTTAGGCAGTTTATGAATTTGACCCACCTTTTATTTTATGTTCTCTCACGTCTCTTTTGTTCATATGCAGGTCTCATGTACATTCAGGGATGTGTGACCGGCTGGTTGCCCCCCTCTTGTCTCCCAATCATGTGCATAACCTTGTAAATGAACACAGCTTTTCAGGCCAAAAGAGCATGTGGGAGTTTCTTGAGGCTCACTATGACTTTCTAATTACCTGGATATTCCTTTTACAGTTCTTGCTTCTCTGCTGGTCTGTTGCTTGCCACAATTAGATTGCAATTTTAGATGAGCTGTGATATGATTTTCCGATTTGGTTGTAAACTATTTTCCACTGGCATGTTTTCCCACAGTCTGCTTAAAATCAAATCAGCTTTCTTTGGTAGTAAAGCATCTTTTTTTTCAGAAGTTATCTTCCTTTGGTAGAATTCCAATTTTGATGGAGCTAGGGGAGGTGTGTATGGTGGCGTTCCCAGGCTAAAACACCACAAACTCCCATTTTTCTTATTCAAGTTTCAGTAGCTTTTCTTGAATAAACACTCCTCAGTTTGTTGTATGCACGTTGTTGGTTTCCAGAGCCCTGAAATTATTGTTTTTGACACATTTATCTAGTATTATCATTGATTTTTGGGAAACAGTTGGGTATTCTGCCATTCTGGAAGTCCTGCCTCCCAATTAATCTTTTGAAGAAATTAGAATATGAGAAGACATTGTCTATATTTACCCATGTATTTACAGTTTTAGTATTCTTTATTTCCTGTGTAGATCTGAGTTTATATCTGGTAAAATATTCTTTCTACCTGAAGAACTCTTGCTTTTTTTTATAGTACTAGTTTGGTTGTGATAAATTCAGATTTTATTCTTTTGGGAGTCTTTAGTTACCTTTTTGGTATGGTTTGGTTCTGTGTCCCCACCCAAATCTCATCTCCCTGGTGGGAGATGATTGAATTATGGGGATGGGTCTTTCCCATGCTGTTCTTATGATAGTGAATGGGTCTCATGAGAGCTTACAATTTTAAAAATGGGAGTTGTCCTGCACAAGCTCTCTCTCTGTCTGCCACCATCCATGTGAGACGTGACTTGCTCCTTCTTGCCTTCTGCCTTGATTGTGAGGCATCCCCAGCCATGTGGAACTATGAGTCTGTTGAACCTCTTTTTTTCCCCAGTCTTGGGTATGTCTTTATCAGTGGCATGAAAATGAACTAATATAGTAAAGTGGTACCAGTAGAGTGAGACACTGCTGAAAAGATAACTGAAAATGTGGAAGCAACTTTGGAGCTGGGTGACAGGCAGGTGTTGGAACAGTTTGGAGGGCCCAGAAGAAGATAGAAAAATGTGGGAAAGTTTGGAACCTTCTAAAGACTTGTTGAATGGCTTTCCCCAGAATGTTGATGACGATATTGACAAATGGAAACAAGGAACTTGTTGGGATCTGGAGCAAAGGTGACTCTTGTAATGTTTTAGCAAAGAGACTGGCAACACTGTGCCCCTGACTTAGAGATTTCTGGAACTTTGAACTTGAGAGAGATGATTTTGGGTATCTGGTGAAAGAAATTTCTAAGCAGCAAAGCATTCAAAATGTGACTTGGGTGCTTTTAAAGGCATTCAGTTTTATAGGGGAAGCATAGCAAAAACGTTTGGAAAATTAGCAGCCTGACAATGCAATAGAAAAGAAAATCCCATTTTCTGAGGAGAAATTCAAGCTGCTACAGAAATTTACATAAGTAACAAGGAGCTGAATGTTAATCCCCAAGACAATGGGGAATATGTCTTCAGGGCATGTCAGAGGTCTTCCTGTTAGCCCCTCCCATCACAGACCTGGAGGCCTAAGAGGAAAAAGTGCTTTCTTGGACCAGGCCTAGGGTCCCTGTGCTGTGTGTAGCCTAGGGACTTGGGTACCCTGAGTCATGGCTGCTCCAGCTGTGATTAAAAACAGTCAAGGTACAGCTCAGGCTGTTGCTTTAGAGGGTTGAAGCCCCAAGCCTTGGAAGCTTCCACATGGTGTTGAGCCTGAGGGTGGACAGAAGTCAAGAATTGAGGTTTGGGAACCTCTCTCTAGATTTCAGAAGATGTATGAAAATACCTGGATACAGTCAGGTGCAGTGGTTAATGTCTGTAATCCCAGCACTTCGGGAGGCTGAGGCAGGTGGATCACCTGAGGTCGGGTTTAAGACCAGCTTGACCAACATGGAGAAACCACATCTCTTCTAAAAATACAAAAATTAGCTGGATGTGGTGGTGCATGCCTGTAATCCCAGCTACTGGGGAGTCTGAGGTAGGAAGAGAATCACTTGAACCCGGGTGGCAGAGGTTGTGGTGAGCCGAGATTGTGCCATTGCACTCCAGCCTGGGCAACAAGAATGAAACTCCATCTCAAAAAAAAGAAAAAAGAAAAAACAAAATACCTGGATGCCCAGGCAAAAATTTGCTGCAGGGGCAGAGCTCTCATTGAGAACCTCTGCTAGGTCAGTACAAAAGAGAAATGTGGGGTCGGAGCTCCCACACAGAATCCCTACAGGGGCACTGCCTAGTGGAACTGTGAGAAGAGGGCCACCATCCTCCAGACCGCAGAATGCTGGATCCATGGACACTTTGCACTGTGCACCTGGAAAAGCTGCAGACACTCAATGCCAGCCCATGAAAGCAACCAGAAGGGGGCTATACCCTGCAAAGCCACAGAGGTGGAGCTTCCCAAGAGTATGGGAAACGTTTCTTTTGCATCAGCATGACCTAGATGTGAGATAGAGTCACACATCATTTTGAAGCTTTAAGATTTGACTGCCCCACTGGATTTCAGACTTGCATGAGGCCTTATAGCCCCTTTGTTTTGGCCAATTTCTCCCATTTGGAATGGCTATATTTACCCAATGCCTGTACCCACATTGTATCTAGGAAGTAATTAACTTGCTTTTGATTTTACAGGCTCATAAATGGAAGGGGCTTGCCTTGTCTCAGATAAGACTATGGACTGTGGACTTTTGAGTTAATGCTGAAGTGAGTTGAGACTTTGGGGGACTGCTGGGAAGGCATGATTGGTTTTGAAATCAACCAATGGGAGGGGCTAGGGTGGAATGATATGGTTTGGCTCTGTGTCCCATCCAGATCTCATCTTCTTGTGGGAGGGACCTGGTGGGAGACAATTGACTTATGGGGGCAGATCTTTCCCTTGCTGTTCTTGGGATAGTGAATGGGTCTCATGAGATCTGACGGTTTTAAAAATGAGAGTTGCCCCACACAAGCTCTCTGTCTTTGCCTGACACCATCCATGTGAAACATGACTTGCTCTTCCTTGCCTTCTGCCATGTTTGTGAGGCATCCCCAGCCATGTGGAACTGTTAATCTGTTAAACCTCTTGTTCTTCCCAGTATTGGATGTGTCTTTATTAGCAGTATAAAAACAGACTAATAGATCTTTATTTGTAAGAATATTTTTGTTGTTGATGAATATAGAATTCAAAGTTGACAATTGTTATTTTTAATCATGTTAAAGTTGTTGCTTCATTGTCTTATGGTTTTCATTTTGCTGACAAGAAATTGGGACATTCCTACCTGTTTTCCCTATGTGCTGTGTTCCTTTTGCTCTGGCTGATTTTAATACTTTCTATTTATTACTGATTTTAGCAATTTAATTATGAGATGGCTTTATGTCTTTTTGTCTGTTTGTATCTCCTTAGGGTTTGCTTATCTTCTTGGATCCACATATTTACATTTTTATCAAGTTTGGAAAACTTTAGTGATAATTTGTCCAAATGATCTTTTTCTGTACCCCCACAACTTCTCTCCTTCTGGGTATTCAATTGGTTGTATATTGGTTGGTTGATATTATCCCACATGTCACTGAATCTCTTTTTTTCTATTCTTTTTTCTCTCTGTGGATATGTTTAGATAGTTTTATTGACAAGTCTTTAAATACACTAATATTTTTAATTCTGTTGTTGTATTTATTTTATTTTAAGTATATTCATAATTTTCAAACATTGTATCTCAGCTTTGGAAGTGCTTCTTTTAAAAAATATTTTTAATTTCTCACCTTGTCATTTTAATGTTACAACTTTATGCACATTGAGCATATTTACAACAGCTTTTTAAAAGTCTTTGTCTGCTAATTCCATCATCTCTGTCATTTTTTAGTCTGTTTCTATGGACTGTTTATTTCAGTAAAATATTTTTTACTGCTTTGCATGTCTAAAATTTTTAATTGGATTCTTGACTTTATGAATGTCACATTGTTGAGGAATAATAAATATTTTGGTGTTCAGTGTGGGTCTTTGTTCTGGCCGGGAGTTAAGATACTCCTATATAAATTTGATTCTTTCATGACTTGCTGTGTATCTTTTTAGGGTACGTATAGAGTAGAATTTAGTCTAGTGTTACTTTACCTCTGCTTTTAAATCTTCATCTTTCTGGGGTCTTTACTGGAAGTCCTATGTAATAATTGAAACCTTTCCACTCTGACTAGTGGAAACTCTGTCCCTGTGTGAACTCTTGGAATTATTTGACTTATAGTCCCTTGGTGATTATTCTTTTTCCAGCATTTGTTAATTTCCCTGCCTTATGAAATTTTATCCTAAGCAATTACAACCAAGGACTCAAGGTGATTCCTATGCAAATATGCAGAACTGTTGCCATGTATCTTTCTCCTCTGTGGTATTCTGTCCTCTAAAGTTGGCCTCCCTGAACTCTAATTTTTGTCTGCAGGCTTTCTTTTGTTTCAGACTTCTGGACTCTGTTTGGGTTCTCTGACCTTGAAACCATAGTCCATAATTGCCTCTAACCTGAAAAGTGGGACTACCATTGGCCTAACCTCATTGCCTTTTCTTCTTTCAATATTTGCTGTCCTGTAACTGTTGTCCAATGTATGCAGATAAAAATAGAGTTGGCAATGTTGGCAGATAAACATAGAGTATCAGTATGTTGCAAACATTTCAAGGAACACACTTATACTAAAACTGTCTGAAATTAAAATTTATCTCAGCATCTTGTGTTTTATCCAGCCACCTTAAATTTATTACAAATAGTCATTTTGATAGCCCAGGAAAATGGAAGATAGCAGGCAGGACTAACTTGCAGCTCCCACTTGGATGGACAGAGTAGGATGTGGAGACTGACATCATGAACTTTTGCTCCAAGAACTACCACAAGAACATACCAGAAAAGCCGAGAGAATCTACAGACCCTTTGAACGAGGTGGTCTGCTGCTGCAGGCTCCATAGGTAGTTTGAGGAACTGTGAGTCAGCTTGCTTTCTCAGCTGGGAGGCTTGTAGCCTGGGGCAAGTTCTCAGCCCAGCTCACCAGCTGCCTGGAAATAAACTCAGTGCTGGTGGGAATGAGACCAAGACCAGCCTTTTGGGTTATGGGCTGCCTGGGAGCTGGGTGAGGCCTGTGGCTGCTGACTTTACCCCACTTCCCTGGTGACCTGTGTCATGCAGCAGAGACAGCCATAATTCCCCAGGGAACATAACTCCATTAGCTTATGGAGGAGCTGGGGAACCATACCCCCTGCCCCACAGCAACCACAACAAGCCCCATCCCAAGGAGAGTCTGAGTTCAGACATGCCTAACCCTGGCCTCATCTGACGTTTTTTCTCTACCTTCCCTGGTAGCTGAAGACAAAGGATATAATCTCTTTGGAGCTCTGTGGCCCCACCCAGCACCTGATCCTCCCTATACAACCAGAACTGATGTGCTCTTGAAAGTGGCACTTCCTTACTGGAGGCCAACCAACATAAAACCAGCACACTAAACAAAAATACAACCAAGGGATCCTCAGAGGCCACTTCACTCCCCTGCTACCTCCACTGGGGTAGGTGCTGGTATCCATGGCTGACAGATCAGAAGACGGGTCACATCACAAGACTCTTTGCAGATACTCTCTAGTACCACTGTCTGGTAGCTCCTCTGGGTGGTTGGATCCTGAAGAGAAATACCAATCACTACAGTTCAGCTCTCAGGAGGCCCCAACCCTAGGGGAAAGGGAAGAGCAGTACATTGACGGACCACCCTGTGGGAGAAAAGAATTTGAACTTCAGCCTTTGAGTCATAGATCTTTCCTCTGACATAGTCTACTCAAATGGAAAGGAACCAGAAAAAGAATTCTGGTAATATGGCAAAACAAGGTTCTTTAACACCCCCAAAAGATCACACTCACTCACCAGCAGTGGATCCAAACTAAGACAAAATCTCTTGATTTCCAGAGAAAGAATTTAGAAGGTCTACTATTGAGCCAGTCAAGCAGGCATCTGAGAAAGGTGATGCCCAACTTAAATGAATTTCAAAGAAATGATACGGGATATGAATGGAAAAATCTCCAGTGAAATAGCATAAATTTTAAAAAAATCACAACTTCTGGAAGTCAAGGACTCACTTAGAGAAACGCAAAATGCACTGGAAAGTCTCAGCAATAGAACTAAAAAGTATAAGAAAGAACTTCAGAACTCAAAGACAAGGCTTTCAAATTAACCCAATCTGACCAAGGAGAAGAAAAAAGAAAAAATGAACAAAGCCTCCAAGTCTAGGATTATGTTAAATGACCAAACCTAAGAATAATAGGTGTTCCCGAGGAAGAAGAGAAATCTAAAAGTTTGGGAAACATATTTGAGGGAATAATCAAGGGAAAGTTGTCTGGCCTTGTTAGAGATCTAGACATTCAAATACAAGAGGTTCAAAGAACACCTGCGAAGTTCATTGCAAAAAGATCATCACCTAGGCACACAGTCATCAGGTTATCCAAAGTCAAGACTAAGGAAGGAATCTTAAGAGTCATGAGGAAGAAGCATCACATAACTTATAAAGGAAAACCTATCAGATTAAGAGCAAATTTCTCAGCAGAAACCTTACAAGCTAGAAGGGATTGGGGTCCTATCTTTAGCCTCCTTAAACAAAACAATTATCAGCCAACAATTTTGTATCCAGCAAAGCTAAGCTTGATAAATGAAGGAAAGATGCAGTCTTTTTCAGAAAAACAAATGAGAGAATTCGCCACTACCAAGGCAGAACTAAAAGAACTGCTAAAAGGAGTTCTAAATCTTGAAACAAATCCTCAAAATACACCAAAATAGAATCGCCTTAAAGCATAAATCTCACAGGACCTACAAAAACAATAACATGATGAAGAAAAAACAAGTCATTCAGGCAACAAATAGCATGATGAATAGAATAGTACCTCACATCTCAATACTAACATTGAATGGAAATGGTCTAAATGCTCCACTTAAAAGATACAGAATGGCAGAATGGATAAGAACTCACCAACTAAGTATCTACTGTCTTCAAGAAACTCACCTGACACATAAGGACTCACATAAACTTAAGGTAAAGGGGTGGAAAAAGATACTCCATGCAAATGAACACCAAAGGGGAAGCAGGGTTCACTATTCTTGTATCAGACAAAACAAACTTTAAAGCAACAGCAGTTTAAAAAGACAAAGAGTGATATTATATAATGATACAAGGACTAGTCTAACAGGAAAATGTGACAATCCTCAATATATATGCACCTACCACTGGAACTCCCAAATTGAAAAAACAGTTACTGCCAGACCTAAGAAATGAGATAGACAGCAACACAATAATAATAGGGGACTTCAATACTCCACTGACAGCACTAGACAGGTCACCAAGAGAGGAAGTCAACAAAGAAACAATGGATTTAAACTATACCCTGGAACAAATTGAGCTAAAAGATATTTACAGAACATTCTACCCAACACCTGCAGAATATATATTCTATTCATCAGTCCATGGAACAGTCTCCAATATACACCATGTGATAGACCACAAAACAAGTCTTGACAAATTTACCAAAATAAAATCATATCAACTACTCTCCCAGCCTGGGGTGGAATAAAATTGGGAATCAACTCCAAAAGGAACCCTCAAAACCATGCAAATACATGGCAATTACTGGGCCAACAATGAAATCAACATGGAAATTAAAAAATTATTTGAGTTGATCTGTAATAGTTACCCAGCGTATCAAAACCTCTGGGATACATCTAAAGCAGTGCAAAGAGGAAAGTTCGTAGCATTAAGAACGAACCAAACCCAAACCCAGGAGAAGAAAAGAAATAACCAAATCAGAGCAGAACTAAATGAAATTGAAACAAAAAATACAAAAAAATTAATGAGGCTGGGCGCGGTGGCTCAAGCCTGTAATCCCAGCACT
>NW_016825878.1:92314-97050 GCF_001698545.2 Rhinopithecus bieti | reverse complement strand
AAATTAATGAAACAAAAAGCTGATTCTTTGAAAAGATAAATAAAATTGATAGACCATTAGTGAGATTAACCAAGAAAAGAGAAGATCCAAATAAGCTCGATTAGAAATGAAACAGAAGATATTATAACTGATACCACATAAATATAAAATATCATTCAAGGCTACTTTGAACACCTTTAGGTGCATAAACTAGAAATCCTGAAGGTGATGGATACATTCCTGGAAATATATAACCCTTCTCAATTAAACCAGGAGGAAATAGAAACTCTGAACAGACCAATAAGCAGGAAAATTGAAATGGTAATTAAAAAGTTACCAACAAAAAACATCTGGGATCAGACAGTTTCACAGCTGAATTCAATCAGACATTCAAAGAAGACTTGGTACCAATCTTATTGACACTATTCTGAGAGAGAGAGAGAGAGAGAGAGAGAGAGAGAGAGAGAATCTTCCCCAAATCATTTTATGAAGCCAGTATCACCCTAACACCAAAATCAGGAAAGGACATAACAACAAATGATGATAGGCCAATATCCCCAATGAACATAGATGCAAACATTTTCAACAAAATACTAGCTAACAGAATCAACAGCATGTCAAAAAGATAATCCATTATGATCAAGTGAGTTTCATACCAGTGATGCAGGGATGGTTTAACATTCACAAGTCAATAAATGTGATACACCACATAAACAGAATTAAAAACAAAAATCTTGTGATCATCTCAATAGATACAGAAAAAGCATTTGACAAAATCCAGCATCCCTTTATGATTAAAACCCTCAGCAAAATCAGCATAGAAGGAACATACCTTAAGGCAATAAAAGCCTTCTATGACAACCCCACAGCCAACATTATACTGAATGGGGAAAAGTTGAAAGCATTCCCCCTGAAAACTGGAAACAGATAAGGCTGCCCACTTTCACCATTTCTATTCAGCAGAGTGCTGAAAGTCTTAGCCAGAGCAATCAGACGAAAGAAAGGGCATCCAAATTGGCAATGAGGCAGTCAAACTGTCGCTGTTTGCTGATGACATGATTGTATGCCTAGAAAATCCTGAGGATGCCTCCAAAAAGCTCTTAGAACGGGTCAATAACCCCAACAAAGTTTCAGAATACAAAATTAATGTACGCAAATCAGTAGCTCTTTTATATGCCCAAAGCCACCAAGCTGAGAAGCAAATCAAGAACTCAACTCCTTTTACAATAGCTGCAAAAATAAAATAAAATACTTAGGAATATACTTAACCAAGGAGGTGAAAGACCTCTACAAAGAAAACTACAAAACACTGCTGAAAGAAATAATAGACAACACAAACAAATGGAAACACCACCCATGCTCATGGAGAATAAATATTGTGAAAATGACCATACTGCCAAAAACAATTTATAAATTCTATGTAATTTGCATCACAATACCACTATCATTCTTCACAGAACTAGAAAAAAAAGTCCTAAAATTCATATGGAACCAAAAAAGATCCCACATAACTAAAGCAAGACTAAGCAAAAAGAAGAAATAGGGAAGCATTACATTACCTGACTTCAAACTATACTGTAAAGCCATAGTCACCAAAACAGGATGGTACTGGTATAGAAACAGGTATATAGACCAATGGTACAGAATAGAGAATCCAGAAACAAAGCTGGATACTTATGGTCAACTAATCAATGATACAAAAAACAAAAACATAAAGTGGAGAAAGGACACCCCATTCAACAAATGGTGCTGGGGTAATTGGCAAGCCACATGTGGGAGAATGAAACTGGATCTTCATCTCTCACCCTCTATGTCACTCAACTCGAGATGGATCAAAGACTTAAATCTGAGACCTGAAACCATAAAATTCTAGAAGATAACATTGGAAAAAACCCTTCTCGACATTGGCTTAGGCAAAGACTTTATGACCAACAACTCAAAAGCAAATTCAACCAAAACAAAGATAAATACATGGAACTTAAACTAAAAGCTTCTGCACAGTAAAAGAAATAATCAGCAGAGTAAATAGACAACCCACAGAGTGCGAGATAATCTTTGTAATCTATAAATCCAAAAAATGACTAATATCCAGAATCTACAAGGAACTCAAATAAATCAGCAAGAACAAAAGAGATAATACCATCAAAAAGTAGGCTAAGGACATGAATAGACAATTCTTAAAAGAAGATATGCAAATGGCCAAAAAACATAATGAAAAAATGGTCAACATCACTAATTTTCAGGGAAATGCAAATCAAAACCACAGTGCAATACCACTTTACTCCTGCAAGAATGGCCATTGAAAAAGAAATAATAGAATTATAGATGTTGGTATGAATGTGGTGAAAAGGGATCACTTTTACACTGTTGGTAGGAAAATAAACTAGTGCAATCACTATGGAAAACCGTGTAGAGATTCCTTAAAGCACCAAAAGTAGATCTACTGTTTGATTCAGCAATCCCATTCCTGGGTATCCTACCCAGAGGTAAAGAAGTCATTGTATCAAAACAGATACTTGCACATGCGTGTTTATTGCAATTGCAAAAAAAAAAAAAAAAAAAAAATTACAATTGCAAAAATATGGAACCAGCCCACATTCCCATCAATCGAGTGAATAAAGAAAATGTTATATATATACACACACTTATATATATATGTGTGTATATGTGTATACATATATAAGTATATATATGTATACACACACACCATGAAATTCTACTCAGTGATTAAAAGCAATGAAATAGTGGCATTTGCTGCAACCTGGATGGAATTGGTGACAATTATTCTAAGTCAAGTAACTCAGGAATGGAAAAACCAAACCCCATGTGTTGTCACTCATAAATGGGAGCTAAGCTATGAGGATGCAGTGGCATAACTTATTCAGTGTGCTTTGGGAACTGGAGAGAAAGGATGGGAGAAGGCTGAGGGATAAAAGACTAACACTGGGTACACTGTATATTGCTTGGGTGATGGGTGCACCAAAATCTCAGAAATCAGCACTAAAGAGCTTATTCATGTAACCAAACATCACCTGTTCCCCAAAACCCTATTGAAATAAAAACAAATTTAAACTATGTAAAACAAAACCAAAAACAAAACAGACATTTCATATATATTTTATACGTTATAGTTGTTTACTGTGGGAGGACATTCCTAAGCAGTTACTTCATGAGCGAAAGCAGAAGCCCTGGTGCTATTTGGTTATGAATCCTGTACATTATGATTTTCACATTGTTGATTTTATAATTCCTGTTGTCTTCTTTTAAAGAGTGTTGAATTTTTTTTTTTTTTTTTTTTTTGAGACGGAGTCGGAGTCTCTCTGTCGCCCAGGCTGGAGTGCAGTGGCGCGATCTCGGCTCACTGCAAGCTCCGCCTCCCAGGTTTACGCCATTCTCCTGCCTCAGCCTCCCGAGTAGCTGGGACTACAGGCATCCACCACCTCGCCCAGCTAGTTTTTCATATTTTTTAGTAGAAACGGGGTTTCACCGTGTTAGCCAGGATGATTTCGATCTCCTGACCTCGTGATCCGCCCATCTCGGCCTCCCAAAGTGCTGGGATTACAGGCTTGAGCCACCGCGCCCTGCCGAGTGTTGAAATTTTTTTTGTGCAACAGCTAAGTAACTTATGGCTCAGCTTGACCATTTTGAAGATTTGTTTTTTTAAATCTTCCTTCAAATGTTTCTAGAGTAGCTTGAATTCTACAGCTAGTTTCATTCACAATTCAGATGTGACCCTTCTGGAGTTTCTACTGAATGTCTCAGTTTTCAACACACCCTCTTAACGTTAGCAAGTCAGAGGACTAATATCTCCCAGGCCTGGGAACTGTGACACAGCCCTGGGAATTCAATCCTGGGATTTTGTCAGCCTAAATATCTCTAGTAATTGTTCTTTTCTTGCCTCATGGAACTTTGTTTTACGTAAGCACAGTATAGTACTCAACCCAAGACTGAAGAAGATCCTCACGCAGCTATCTGAAACTCTCCCTCTGCATAGCTCCCTCCTCTTTAATTCTTTGCCTTGCCAATTTTATCTACTTCACCTTCCCCAAACTCCAGTTTCTGTCTTGTTAACTTGGGCACGCTATGATGCTCTGCTTGGAATTCCTCTCCCTGAACTGTCTTCTGGCAAGTGCCTCTAGGTATAAAGCTGATGTGACCATATGAGTCGCTTTGTTTCCTTTCTCTCAGGCATTACATTCCTGTGATTGCTGTTGTCCAATGTCTAAAAACAGTTTCCTATGTATTTTTCTGGTTGTTTATGGTGAGAAGGCATGTGTAGTACCTCTTATTTTATCACGGCAAGGAGCAGAAGTCTGACTTTCTTACATTCTTGATAGGTGAGATGATTTAGGGTCGTCTTCAGCCCCTTTATAAATTCTGCATATGGGGGAGTGTCTGCCTCACACTTCTGTTGGTAACCTTATATCCATTTGATTTTTCAATTAGAAGTTGAGTCAGGGCCAGGTGCAGTGGCTCACGCCTCTAATCCCAACACTTTGGGAGGCGGGCGCATTGCCTCGGAGTTCGCGACCAGCCTGGGCAACACGGTGAAACCCCATCTCTACGAAAAATACAAAAATTAGCTGGGCATGGTGGTGGGTGCGTGTAATTCCAGCTGGTCAGGAGGCTGAAGAGGGAGAATTGTTTGAACCTGGGAGGCGGAGCTTGCAGTGAGCCGAAATTGCGCCACTGTACTCCAGCCTGGGCGACAGAGAGAGACTTTGTCTCATTTAAAAAAAAAAAAAAAAAAAAAAAAA